>NW_017306772.1:809323-841934 GCF_000935625.1 Nanorana parkeri | reverse complement strand
TACCCAGAGCTACAGGAAGTCACTGTAGTTTGCCAATCATGTTAGTGTTCTGGAGAATTTTGCCACTTCATTGTAACACTATGGGGTTGATTGACTAAAGACGAAGAGGCTCTCTCTACAGAAGTGAATGATTAGTTATGCAAAGTAAACACAGGTTCACCTTCTGAATATCATCACCCTAATCATGCATTAGAGGGAATAAAAAAAACTACAAATTGGGACTTTTTCAAGCAAGTGATTGGTTTAATGAAGTGAACAGATTTATCTTAATAACATTTTAAAAAGTGCTGACAGGCAGGCTTTTTTTTTTTTATGTAACAGGCTGCAGTCTTTTCTGGCATAGATGTTTCTCCCTGCCTGTCAGCACTTTTTTCTTAAACTGTACTTTGAATGGTGCATGCACAGCTCAGTGCACAATTTTGGTAGGATTCTTGCCAAGCTGAACTAAGTCCTGCGCAGAGGAGTTACTGCACATGCGCGGCTGAAGACTCGCAACAGGACCAGGATGAAGGAGGAAGCACCAGAAACCGAGGGGAATGGATCACTTTTGCAGGAAAACCTGTCATAATGTGCTAATATGGTGTGCATAGTAACATTATGGCAAACAGCTCCTGGGGTTAAATATATATTTTTATTTATTTTTTTATTAGTGATTTACTTTCTCTTTAAGCTAGATAAACATTCCCTTTGCCAACTCAACAGTTTCTATTCCTTTACTAAATCAACCCCACTGATGTGAAAAGGGAAAAATGTAGTGGTGTAATTTTACTTTAATACTTATTTTAAAAGGCTGCACCATGAACTCTGATGGCCATTTGGTTAGTGCATCCTCTGCTTACCCTATAGGTGGGTTCTACAGAAGCCTGTACAACATTTTCTGCCAGGAAAAGAGACCTACAGACTGAAGAAACCCATGCGTCCTTAACATAGGACACAGAATGAGATTATCTCTCCATTCATACCTCTGCTATAATAAATAAGTAGGCTGCCACTGCTGACCATTTCCTGTAAAAATACTAGTTGCCTGGTTTTCATACGGATCCAATGGCCAAATTCCTGACCAAAAATAAGAACAGGCATAAGCTTTTTTGGGAGTTAGTTACCCAGAAACTACAAATCAGTAGAGACACCCAGGTAACTAATGATTTTAGAAGGAAGAATAGAAGTCTCCACATTTCTCTTACCACAGGTTTGAGTTTAAAACCTGTATCCTTAGAACCGGGCAAAAACAATTACTGCAGGTGCCTACACATTTCTAAAGCAGCCCCCTAAAACACTGCAGTTCTAGCCAAATTACGAGCCATTGTGTCAGGCAGAGCTTCAGCACTTTTAGTTAAAGCCAGAGCTTTCTGTTATCTCCCACACTCCAGTTTCCTATTGACTCCCAGCAGTCAATAGGAATGTGCAGGAGGCAGGAAGGGGCAGGCAATCTTCGGATCCATCAGAAAGTGTCTAAAACTGGACATACAACAGTAGAATTGTGTTCATTATCAAGCAAATAGTTTTTTTAATAGTTAATGGGGTAAATTGCTGATCATTTGGACCATAGGAAAGGAAGAGGAAAAAGTAAAGGAAAGAATTGAAAAAGGATAGACATTTTTTTCTCAAATGAAGGAAATTCTAATTTTTCATTTGGGAAACTCCATTCAGTCCAAAATCGAATGTTAAAATAAAATGACATTTTGAACGACATCCATCAAGTCTATAATGGCATTACCGAATGTTTGATATGTTAACTGAAAATCTACCAGTGTAACCAACCTAAGCTTTGCCTGTCAGAGTCCGCAAAAGCAGACTTTGAGGCTTCTGCAGGTATGTGCAGATGCCAAAGATTGCTTGTACTTTATACCTGCCACCTTTTTATTGTTTTTTCCCCCTGATGGAATCTCTTTAACTTATACTGGCCTATTCTTTCTGGAAAGTCCCTGGAGCACCAAGTACTTGGAAAGGCTTTCTAACGTGTTTTAGTTAAGCCACAAGTATGTGCAAGGCCACAGGGCGTGTACATGGAGTACCAGTCAGATAAAAGTGTAGGCAAGGCCAGCGATACTCCTCTGGAAATCAGCTGAGCTGTTTAGGGTAATGTCCTATGATTTTACTAAAAGTAATACTTACCGATTGATTAGGCAGATTGTCAGTCTTCAGTTCTCTGTGATTGGAATATTGAATATAGACAGGCTGACTGCGGAGATGAGGAGTGAGAGGAGTGTAATAATTCACCATTGTGACAGCGGATTCTTCAGAAGCCATTTCTAAGAAGGCCTGCAAAAATCAGAGAATACACAATACCTTAAATTGCTTATTAAGCACTATAATCTTGAGATAATGGCTAGAGGTATGACTTATGTGGGTGTATTTTTCTTTTTTTGACAGCCTAAAATGCATGTTTTAGGAAAATAAAAAACCCCAAAAAGTACAAACAAAAGAAAACCTGATATATTTATACTGAAATGCACTCCTAGATTTGTATGTGGGAAACATAGAGATAACAATTACTGACAATATAAAAGCCTTATACACACACAGCCAAAGAGAACGGGCTATGTAAGGAAATAATGGAATAAAGCACTATTTGCATTAAAAGGGGTTAATACACACACATTCATCAATTCAGAAATCCCTCTGTTTGATCTATAAAAAGCAAAGGAAGAAACAATAGCATGTATGCCTAAAGCAGTCAGCTGTTTACTTTCAGATCCTGCTGTAAGCCAAAGAAAGCCAAGTGCACAAAGTAAACACATAAACGAAGGGCTAAAAATCACTAGTCTGCAGGAAGACTACCTAAGAAAGGGCATAACAAGTGTCACATGCAATGTGCTGGCCTTTCAAATGAAGAAGACTGCACTATGCCCACTACTCAACTGCTATTGCATCACAGGTCTTCTGCTCTGTACAATTTGGCAGAAACCATTGCAGAAGAGAGCACAGGGTTTCCTGTGTGTAGGTCTTTAGACAGTACAGTATAGATTATAACAATCTGATTAGTTGCTATACGCACTATTGTTTCTTCCTTCGCCGATTTTTAGATCTCAAACAGAGGGATTTCAGAATTGATTAACCTGTGTGTATTACCCCATTTCTGCATGAATGCAAATAGTTATTTATTCCATTATTTCTTTACATAGCCCTCTCTCTTTGGCTGTGTATGTTGGCAAGAACACATCTTCATTTAAAAATCATTTAAAAATAAAAAAGGAACCTTTTTCTACATTGGACTGAGAAAGACCCAAGATTATACTTTGCACTGAACCTAAGACAGACATTACGGGAAACATGCACAAAGGCAAATATAGGAACTCCATTGCAGACCTCTCTATTTAAAAATACTAGTTGCATGGCAATTACCAACTATTTCAATGATTTCTCTGACCTAAAACAAGCAAGCAGACCACAAATTCTGACTTTCCTGATTTGTATGATTGTTCAGAGTTAGTGATTAAGTATAGAAGCCAGGCCATCCTGAAACTCTTCAGTGCACCTGTGCAGTAGCTTCCTATAGACTTCTATGGGACAGTCTTGGGAGTGTCTTCAGTACAGGACCATGAGCCCGTGGAAGTCTGTGGGGAGCTACCGAATAAGCATGGCCTGATGGCAAGCATGCATTTAGGGAGCAGCAGTGGGCAGGAATGTGGGGAGGGGAGAAAAGAAGTGCATTTTGTTTTGATGTGCACTCACCCTTTAAGCCCTACAAGGCTAATGTGCTAAAACGTTCTATCAAAAGGACATAAAAACTCAATGACAAGCCATATAGAAACAGCATACGGCCCCATGCACATGGCTATGAAAATACAGAGGCCCAAGTGCATTTGGAGCTCATATCTAAAGAATGCTTTGCTATGGCTGAATGCACACCTGGATGTTTAGCAGAGTCTAGGTGCATTTACATAAACATTTTTGTTTTTGCATCCTGGGACTGTTCAGCCTGGTTTTACACAGCTAAATGCATCTACATGTGACTTAACCCAGGAATATCTAAAAACGCAGGAAAAGGTGATCTGGGAAGTAAAAAAATAATTTTGACTCCCCAGATAACTTTGTTTAATGCAGGTGGTCTGTATGCCTGGAGCCTAAGCATTTTCCTGAGAAAAAAGAAAAAGAAGAAGCACTACAGGAAAATGTTTTTCATTTATTTAGGTGTATAAGAAGGTGGAAACTGTTGTCAGTTTTTTTCCTTGTCATCTATGACTCATTAGGGAGATTTCTCTTCATATCCTATCCTGTAGAGCTTCTCTCTTCAGTTTTTTCACTTAAGCATTGGAAATTAAATATAGAAGCTGATTGGTTGCAATGCACAGCTGCTCCATATTCCGTCTGCTCCAATTTATATCCCCTCACTGTGTAAATGGCAAAATAGATGCAATAATAGAGAAAAACCCTACAGCATTATCAAAACTGCAGCTTCAATCTACTGGCTATTGAATTAGGACCAGCAGAAATCTTTGAACAGCTAAAATGATGCATGCATCACACATTTTATTTATTTTCACACTATATTATCTCACTGAAGCTGTAAACTTACTAGGATATACTGTATATATCTAACATATTTACCTAAAGAATACCAGCGCACACTAACTGGATAAGAAGTCAATTACAAGCAGAATGCAGAGAATATACAAAAGGTCCATGTAGACATCATTCTCAGTGCAAATTAAAAAAGTATTCCACTGAAGGCAGAAGTACTAACCATTAGCCACCCTGCTGTACCACTGGCATATATCGATTTTGAAAATAATCGTTAGCTGCAGCTCTAAATGAGTTTTCATGCCATGCTTAGCCTAATTACCCATCCGGCTGTATTTTAGAAGATAATCCCCATACACTCGTGAAGCACTTTTCCATGCGTTTCAGAATGACAGACAATTTCATTATATGGAATGTTGTTTACCTGGCTTTTTCCTTTCAGCATCAACAGATTCGTGACTTTTCCAAACGGCAGACCTAATGAGATGATTTCAGACTCTGTGACATCATTTGGAATCCTGCGGATGTGAAGAACTCGAGATGGAGAACAGGGGGAGCGATCTCCTTTAAATATTTTATTGTTCCCATTAGCTGAAAAAAATAAAATACCATTAGTAAGCAAAACATTCATTTCAAACGCTTCGCCAAAACACAAATGATCAGGTACAAGACTGCTCTGGATGCTAAGAAGTTAGTGTGTAAAATATATTTTATAAAAAAAAATAAAAAAAATAAAAATATCACATTTTTGAGACAGCAGGATGTTTTTGTTTTTTTTAGGTAAATATATGTTTTATTACATTTTCCAAAATATGAAAAACAGGTAACACATAAAATAAGCACGAAAGATAAAAAGTAAGCAAAAATAGGTTCAAGTATCAAGGACACCAAGGCAATAAAAACATGTCCATCAATCCACATGACACAATAGGCACGCAGTGTAGAGGTAGAGGGGAGAGACCCAAGAGCATCAAGAAAATGAGCATGTAAAGCGTAATAAACAATAATAAAAGCAATAACAATAATAATAACATAAAAAGAATGGGGAGAATCAGAGGGAAGGAGGAAGAGGGTACAATTAAGAGACAAGGAGGGGAAAAGAAAGGAGAAGTAGGAAGAGGCAGAAAAGACGTAGCCGGTGGTAGGTTCAACATTTTTATAAAATAAGAAAGAAGACCGTGCTAGAGCAAAAAGAGATCAGTACGTTAAGCCAACGGCGCTTGGAAATCGTCCGAAGACCTATATAAAAACCAGCTGTCCGACACTGCAGTGAGGGAAGAGTGACCAGTCACTTGGCTTCAGCAATCAATTATTCATGTGCTCTTGTTCATTCATACAGGCAGCCCATCCCGTGAGGCTAGAAGTGGTGGTAGATCCAGTGCCAATGACAGAGGATGTTCTTTTTAACCCCTTCGTGACTGACGACGTATCTCATCTTTTATATTTCATTTAAAAAATGGGTAATTTGTTGTGTTTTGGGGCATTTAATTAAATTTGTCACTAAATTTTGGGGTTTAATAAGGAGTTGCGCTAATATTGCGCAACATAAAAATTTTCAACTACCACCATTTTATTCTATAGGGTCTTGGCATTCAGAAAATATATAATGTTGGGGGGTTTTACGTCATTTTCAGGCCTAAAATGTGGAATATAACATGGGTGCAAAAATTGAAAAAAGGGCCTCAGTCATGAAGGGGTTAATGCTTTAAAAGGATACAGGGAGCATGGATAAAAGGGCAATCTCAGGAGACGCATCCAGGTTAGTTGGTGGTTTAGTGTTATCAAATTTGGAATTTGCCAAAATGGCTGTAATTGAGCGCAATCCCACTATATATGTAAAGATCTACCCCTATGCTCCTGGCATCTCCAACAAAAGGTCAGAAGCCATAGAGAACCAGATTTGAAGTGGAGTGACAACGATACCAGCGAGCCAACAATTTATAGTTCCTTTCCTGGATGTGATTAGAAATAGAGGAAACATGGTCTTTCCGGGTGACCTAAGCCACTTCTGAAAATGACCTGCCCAAATCCCTCTGCCACGCTACAATAAAAGGTGGTTTGCTGCCATAACCCATCAATCTCAGAAGCCCATAAAGCTCTGAAATAGCTCTAGGCAGTGGTTCAGGAGAATAGCACAATTGTTCAAAAGCTGTCAAATGGCGATTCAGTTTTCTACCTGGAGACAGAGACTTTAGCGAGTCAGACAAACGCTGTGAAGTGAACCAGACACCCATTGCTTGGCCTAACACAGGGCAAAAAGAGGGCTTTAATGTATTAGAGTCAGGGAGCAGAACATGTCTAACTTGGGAGAGGGACATCACTGAGGTCACTTAAGGAGAATGACATGTCGGGAGGGAACTGGGGGTTATAACGAAGAGGAGTGAGAGGGCTTAGTCTGGAGGAGAAAGCAGTAGAGGACAACAGTCGATCCCAGTCATGAAAGTGACATTAAACCCTCAGATTTTTAACATAAACCAATACTGTAATGTGCGCCTTCCTGTAATCCATGGTTGTTTTCCTTCTCTTTGCTGCTCTTCCTTTTAAATCCTCATGTCTTCTCATGCTTGGGGAGAACTTCCCTTTGCAGCTGAGTGCCTCTTCCTGTAGTGCTGGCTCAGGTTACAAACCTACACACAGACACCATATATCCATTCCTGAGACAAGGCAGTCTGCTGCAAAACAGAAGTTCTGCCCAGCATGAGAACAGATACAGATTTAAAAAGGAAGAGGAGCAAAGAGAAGGGAAACAACCATGGATTACAGGAAGGCGCACATTACAGTATTGGTTTATGTTAAAAAATCTGAGGGTTTAATGTCACTTTAAGAATGGAAGAAGTAAGGAGAAGGAGGAGGAACGGGAAGAGAGGCGATGCGCAGGTTCGAGCCAGGCAAGGAAGATCAATGGAATGAGAGAGCAGGCTGATTCCAACAAGACCCCAGGTTTAGAGTCTCCAGACTTAAACCAATCCAACAAACGGACTAAGAGCACTGCCCTATGATAAAGAGAAAAGTCTGGAAGACCAAGGCCTCCAGAAGATTTCAGTTTGACTAGAGTCTTATATCCGATTCTAGGGGACTCCCTTCCCCAAATAAAACAAATGGAAGCGGAGCATAAAGAGACGAAGAAAGAGTAGGGGAGGGAAATGGGAACCGTTTGGAATTTGTAAAGGAGTCGGGGAAGAATGTCCATCTTTAGGACATTAAGTCTGCCAGTCCAGGACAGAAGGAGAGAATCCCAGGCCGTAAAATCTGCAAATAGTTTGTGAGACAGATTGGCATAGCTCAAGCGGAAAAGTGAGGATAAAACCAGAAACAATAGCTATGCCCAAATAGATAAGAGAATTCTGCCTCCACCGAAAAGCAGAAGACAAAACAAAAAAAATGAATATATAAAGCTGAACTTCAAAAAGACAAATTAAAAAAGGTGGCAATCCACCCCCCAATGCTAGTGTATGGACTTACCTTAAATGATGCCTCTTGATCAAATCGTCTTCTTTACTGTAGGTTTCAGGAGTTCCTCCAGCGCTGGTACACATCTCTGATCCAGCGCTGACTCCTCTCTTCCTGGCACTTCCGGTCCCATGGAGTCTGTGCAGGTGCACGCTGCTCCATAGACTTACCTTGTGTCTCTCCTCGTCTCCCGGCTAAAGATCTGAACTGCGCATGCGCCCAGCCCATAATCCTTTGCGGCCGCCCGAGAATTATCAGATCTTCAGACGGGAGCGCGCGGTGAAGACACAGGTAACTTTTAACCCTTTTGTACACTTTTTTTTTTAAAGGTTTTGCTTATACCTACTGTTTGGTAGGAGTAGATATATGCAAAAATACGTGAGGGTTTAATAATCCTTCAAGTCCGGTTTTTGTTTTTCGCTTCAGCTTCATGGACCTGGAGAACATGAATGTCCTACTTTTTTTCTAGTCTTTTACCCCCACATATTAAAATTTGTTTATGGAAAATGCCTTAAAATACATGCTCGGTAAAAATGCTGCTTCTTTCTCTACCACTCTGTGCTGTCATAGCTGATGAGGGCAACCCTGACCATTGCTTCACAGCATAACCATCAACTGCACAGAATCTAGAGATCATGTTCTGAATGCAGTACTGTAAACATATGCTGCACTTCATGATAAGAATGTAGAGGCTATGAAGATTTTTGGCACATATTGTTCTAACAATGTAAAACTGAACTTCAGGCAAAGAGTAAAATATACATTTGTAAACCATCTCATCTGCCAATGGAATTGCAATTCTGTCCAGGCCCCTTTCTTTCGCAATTTATTAATCTGTCAGACAGCACGCCAAAAAGGTGACACTGCTCTATCTGTTAGGCTTCATTTGCACTATGTGCAATTAGATGTTTTATGTGTTTAAAAAGCTTTTGTAAACACATGCATCATTGGATATAGTCACACCTTGCGTCTAGATGTTTTTATATGCAGCCAGTTTATCTGTGTTTTCACAAAATAGAAGTCAGGTACACCTAGAAACCGGTTTTAAAATCCTAAACGCACCAAAAAGTATGTAAACAAGCATAATTTAAAGCATCTAGATTCTAGCATCTAAAAGCATCTAGATTCTAGAAGCATAAACACAACATCTATCCCGACAGACTTTCCTCTATATAAAGACAAAAACTCATGTGGCAACTGTGAATGAAGCCTTAGAGATAAGAAATACAGTGGTGTGATCTTGCCGAGAGGACAATGAAGGTGCAGTAACACTCTGGGAAAGTCTACAACTCTTCTCACTCTACTCTCTCCTCTACTCAGCATGCTCTCCCTCAACACAAGTGCATGCAGCAGCCTGACTGGCTCCTATTGTTGCCCCTCCCTCTCCCAGTCTGAGCGCTGCTTTGCAGTGAATGACAGAGGTTAATATCAATGCACATTTAGATAACTATACTAATTTGTATGTAAAAATACCTGTAATTATTTTTAAGGAATACACAACTGCATTAAATGCAAGTTCTTCCTCAGCTGCCTATAATGTATAATTACTGTATTTGCTGGCGTATAAGACTACTTTTTACGCGGGGTATACAATGTGAACCTTTAGTTCGTTTGAGCCAAGCTGGCCCAAAACGAACATCCCTAATCTGTCAGCCCGCTGGATGTGCGGTAATACTTTATCTACGGTAGCTTCGGCTACATACTTCCGAGGCAACACCATAAATTGTGTTGCCTCGGAAGTGGGGTAGTCTTATATGACGAGTATAGCCCAAAACCTATGTTTTAAGTGGAAAATTAGGGGGTCGTCTTATACGCTGGCAAATACGGTATATAACCATCATTTAAAATAGCAGCCAGGAATATTATATGCACAATACTGTCTCCAAGGTCCACTAATCACTAGGGATGCATTGAAATTTCGGCCGAAAATGGTACTATGAGCAAAATGCGAATAATACCAAAACAACGGCCAAAAAAATTCCTCCCTGGCTTCTCTCCTCTCCGCTGGGCACCGTTCTGTGTCTCCTCCGATCCTTACTGCCCTACAGCAGAGGCAGCGGGGATTCAAGGGCACACAGAGCCATTCCATCTGCCGGCACTCAGCAGGGAGGAGAGAAGCTATTAGGATGCCAAGCGGGGCGGAGCGGGGAGAAGAGAGAGGCCAGAAGGCCGAGGAGGCAGTGTGACGGAGCAGTCAGAATTGAGAGCAGAGCACAAACACTCAGCAAATCAGTACTGATCGTTGTGTTTGTAAATAACTGAGGACATAGTAAGCTTACTGTGTGCCCAGTTATGAATGAACAGGAAGTGATATACATCACTTCCTGCTCATTTATGAATGAGGACATAGTAAATATTTACTATCTGCTTACTTTAGGAATGATTTTCAGCGATTGCTACGCAGATGTAACCCCATACATGCGGATGCAACCGCTTTATGCAAACGCACACGATCACACGTCCTGGGAATTCCCAAGTCTGCACCAACCCTAAAGGGTAAATTCACTTTCCCACGTAATTTGGGAAAATGGAATTACCCGCACAAATCTCCCTCCCACTATACTTACCTTTCGGCAAACGGTCCTTCCCGTCCACCAGTACGGGTGTACTATCTGTACCTGTTCCATGTATTGTGAATTCCGCTGGCAAATTGCAAGCACTCGTTGGTCAACGCGGTCACCCGACGGCACTGACCAATAAGAAGTGCTTCTTAGCACTACTAAATACGGTTTTGGTTAAAATGATTTTTTTGTATCAGGACAAGTAGATTGTCATGAGGGACAAGTAGATTGTCATGAGGGACAAGTAGATTCGGCCCCCACTTTAGTCCTTGGACAAGTAGTTTTTTCTAAATTTTCCACACCCCTGCACCATATACCTGAATACTGACATCAGAATGTTTTTTTGACAATTTACATTCAGTTTAACAAACAAAATAAAAGGAAATTTAAGATCTTGGCAAATGAGCCACATCTGCCAGAGACTGTCCTTGCACATAAGGGATAAACCTGATCAAAAAGTTGTTTTTTTCTTGAGTTGAGTTCTCTGATGCCAAGATTTGACACATTTTTAGGAGACATTGCACTTTTATTTTATTGACAGCAACAAGTCACTCTGCCACAGTAGCTAATGGGACTTGTTTTTCTGTGAGCAACCACACTGCGGTCAGAAATTGCTCCAAATTGCACAAAGCCAGATACATGTACCCTGCAGTATATTAGCCCAAAGGCATTAGTAGCAATTAATGCAGAAGACTGAAAAGAGGGACCACACAATGTAAAAACAAAATAGACAGAGGGCCAAAGAGCAATGATCCTTTTAGAAGCGTATCTTGCCAAGCACATGGAAAAGTCAGCTGATAAAGGGCTGACAGCACACCAATAACAAAATGTCAGTAAAGGGTTTATTTACAAAGATCAGTATAATAACTGGATTACATTCTGACATCCTCCCCACATTTCACCACTATTTCTCTTCCAACAAAGTACTAAAAGGTACAGTGATGTTAACTTGAAATAAAGGATGTTTAAAAACAAAAACAGAACAAAAAAAAACAAATTTCAAAAATCCTCCATTGAAAAAAAAAAAAGTATGGATCACATCTAGTTATTAAAAGCTATTCAAACCTTTCTAAATAAGCAGGTATAGCAATGTACACAAACCGTTCAAAACAAAGCAGCCTTAGTAACACATCACTTGGGGTCCATTCACACTACTGTGCTGTGTTACGTTAACCTGCATTATGTTAAGACAAACTATTTTAATGGGCTGCCCAACACACCCACTTGCATTTCTGGCAGCGGACCGCAGGGCACATTCGTCAGTAAGGTACATTGCCAACCTCTCCCCCCTTTTCTCCTTTCTCACTGGTCATTTAGATTAGAGCATATTCAAAAGGGGCCCCCAACTTTGTCTATCTTTTTAAATAACTGCCGGACCCAACAAACAGGGGGTATAATTTTCAGTTATATTTACAGCACTTACTAAACATTTCAGGTGTATTGAAAAGGGTTTCTTTGTGGCTATTATAGCTGTCACAGGATAAGTAGAAAGGTTCTTGTCGCACTCCTTACCGGAGATCCCATGTAATGGGAAGTGTAATGACTGCAGATGGCACCGCTGTATGCATAAGATAATAAGAAAAATGTCACCAGCACACTGAAGATCCTCTTGGAATCACCAAATGCTCATTTTATTGAACAAGTTGTCAGAATGGATACAAGCATTTTCGGGACCTCGCAGGGTCCCAGCATCAGCATTGACCAAAGGGACCCTGCAAGGTCCCGAAAGCGCTTGTAATGCGGGGCGGGAGCTGCGGCCGGTTTTTACACAGTTATGTGCCGCTTCCCCGAAAGTAAGACCTAGCGGATCTCTGTAATATAATACCTACCACCGAACTAGGTCTTATTTTCGGGGTAAGTCTTATATTACAGAAATCCCTGAAGATAGTGCTAGGTCTTATTTTCGGGGTAGGTCTTACTTTCGGGGAAACACGGTATTATAGCGGTCAATGATCCCTTATTTTATATTCCGCAAAGCTGCAGCAAGTGTTCATGTGCAACAACTTAAACTAGATGGAAAGGCAAAATATAATGAATGGCACAGATGTTATAGTTTGTTTTACACCCATATGCTTAATTATTAAAAATAGCCATAATCCACTACTTCACCTTTAAATCATCCATTCACACGAAAATCCAGGAATCCGGGTTTAAGCTTCTTACTCGTTGGTACAGGACCCCCCAGCTCCTTCACTCGATGTACCCCTCTGTACCCAACAGCTGCTGGCGCTGTAATGAAGCCCCAGGAGACTTGCTTCATATCTTCTGGACCTGCCCCAGAGTGACCCCATTCTGGACTTCCGTTAAGTCCCTACTAGCCAAATTCACCGATAGGGACATCCCACAGGACCCTGCCTTTTTTCTCCTCCATCACAACTCCTTCCCCAGGAAAAGCTATAAGGCATCTATCCTCCCACACCTCCTGAACGCGGCACGTTGCTGTATCCCAGCACTGTGGAAATCGACACAGACACCCACGGTGTCCATGTGGCTTCATAAAGTTGGGGAGGTAGAAAAGATGGAGGACCTGGTCTGGTCG
Organism: Nanorana parkeri; assembly: GCF_000935625.1. NCBI lineage: Eukaryota > Metazoa > Chordata > Amphibia > Anura > Dicroglossidae > Nanorana > Nanorana parkeri. The sequence continues at coordinate 828,920 of NW_017306772.1, read as the reverse complement.
GGACGAGGCCAACATGCTAAGCACTGCAGGACATGGTCCTACTGGACCTCTTTAAAAAAAAAAAAAAATCTTGAAATAAAGAATATATAAAAAAAAAAAAATAGCCATAAAATACCTTTTTTCCCCCCAAGTGTTTTGCTAACCCCTGGTTTGGGTCCTTTCCTCATGAGCAGCAGGCAGAGATTTGTCCGATGATTGACTTTGCCACATAGAGCAAAGGGACTATACCACCCACATGTACAACAGAAGACAAATTCCAAGGTACCCGCAAACTAATGAAGCGACACATGCGCATTGAAGTCTAAGGTGCTAACACTAATGAAGTAGCACATGCATAGTATAGGAAAAGTCCAAGGTGCAGAGACTAATGAAGGGGAGCATGCTCAGCACTGTAAAAGTCTGATGTACCCAGAGACTAAAAAAGTGTGCCGACAAGCAATGTCTTTTTTATGGTCATCAAATTTTTAAAAAAACATCTACAATTTTTTTTTTGTTACGTAAATATGAAAAACTGCATAATTCTAGTTTGCACTCTTTTGTTTACAGGCTCTGTAGCTAAAGCTGCAATTTACAAACAGAAATGGACGACTCAGCAATGACTCAACCCAATGGCTTTTCTTTTATTGTATGCCTCGGTAAGATGTTTCAAGCAAACAAACAGAGCCACAAGGCAGGCAGAAACTGTGGTGCTCTCTCTTTAGTTAACCCACAGTACTCTGAATATCCTCTTTTTCATGGATTAGATATTTGGAAAACAAAAATGTAATTGACCCAAAACACTGCATTTCCCTGTGAACGGTCATCTCCATCTTCAATCTTAAATCTGAACTTCAGCTTTGCCTTCACTCTCTGTACACTCTCCTCTCCTTCACCAAAATTTCTTAGCCTGATTTCACTGTACAGCTTCTCACAATGTGCATTAGAAGCTGTAGTAAGTCAAATAGAACCCACCTTATTTCCTGTCTTGAGGATGTCCAGCACCATCTAGCCTTTTCCTTCCCATTCTTACTTTCATTCACTGGAATTCCGTTCAGTTATTTCAATCATAAAGATTTAGCATATGTAGGCCCTTAACTAAGGCAGTCTGCATTCAAATGCAGTAAGCCTAGAAACACCCACTCATCCAGACATATTGATATTTGCATAACCACTCCCAAGAGTCAACCCACTGCTTGCATCAGGGCTGAGGGCTCTTGTGAGGAGTACTGAGGCAGTAGGTGCTGTGATTTTTTTCAGGAAGTTATATGCGGCACCTTGCTGGCCCATTCTAGTAGCCAAGGTCTTGCCTGCATTGCATAGAGAAGTAAAGAGGCTCCGTGATGAGTTCACTGGTTCTAAAATAATGTAATGAAATTGGAAAGGTTGTATTTAAACACCTCATTAGCATGTTGATCAATGAGGACCCAGGTAAGGCAAAATCTAAAAATGATTGGACTTCAACTTTAATCTAATAATGCTGCTTGACAGACTTTTCAGTGGGGCTTCTTTCTAAATGTCATTTCAAGTATCCACAAAAGCCACAACTCTGTGTAAAGTTATAGTTGGGGATCAATTGGATTTAGAGAACTCTGGATATTATGGCACTCTGTTGTATTACCTACAACAACAACTACTAACAGCAAAGGTTACAAAAACATTTTTCTGAGCTTCCAGAATATGTATTCATTCCTTCTGCTGTATCAGAAAAATCTGAAGGCTGAAATAAGGCTGAATGAATGATGTATTTGGTTCAAGGCCTGCAAAAGGTCAGCACGCTAGCTCTCAGACTCACTGTACCTGTAGCTGGAGTGGATTGGCTCATGGTAAAAGGCCCGTTAGCGATACCAGAAGAGAGAAGCTCGTCAGACGCCCGCTACAAAAATAAAACAACGTATATCAGTATAAATGAACTAAAAAGAAAACACATCCGAAATTATCTTATTGTTTGACTATATACCCCCAAAGAAAAAAAAGTCTTTTTTTTTTTTTTTAAGCCAAGTCATCAAGCAATATCTTAAAAATGAAATTGGCTTGGATAAAAGACAATTTAATAAATAAGTGAAAGGTTTTGTGGCTCAGAAGAATGGATTCCATTTAAGAAGACAGTAACAGTAGAATGTTTTACTGACAGCTTCCTTATTCCACAGATAATCACATATTACTATTTGGAACGGTGGCCATACCCAGCCTAAAAATCAATAAAATGAGACCAATATGAGCATCACGCCCTGTTGACAGAAAAAAACCAAAATGCTAGCTTTCTTAATATCCAAAAAGTAGCATTGCATTCGGCTCGTCTTCACTGTAACTGAATACAAGGAGTGAAAACAAGAAAGGTATCAGATCTGCAAAAGGTGTTTGATTCACTGTCAGTTGTCATAAATGATGGATAGAAAAGCTGCAATGTGCTCACAATCAATGAAGCTCGCAATCTACTAAAAGCTACCATTTTGAGAGCACAAGTCTCCAGACCTGGACTAACAACAAAGAAGCCATCTGGGATCACTGTGGGTGCCAATCCTCTCTTCCAAAATTGGCTCTCTGGGATTACATGTACAGGGGGAAAGGGGGGACAAAATTAGGCTAAAATCAGTACAAGAGCTACCCATTTCTAACAGTGTGTGATCTCACAGAATCCAAAAAGGGGGATGAAGTAGATACCTTCTTAGTTCTCACTCCCTGTCTGCAGTTACAGTGCAGATGTAGACAAGCTGAAAACAACCAAAGCAATGTTTGCTATAATGACAGCTCTTAAAGCAGAGGGAACAGAATGGCAGTGGTAAAGAGGATTTGCAAGTTTCTAGGCATGCCTTTATTAAAAAAGAACTCCAGGCACATTTTCTAACCCTTGCAGTGGGGCTACCCCCACACTGCAGGGGTTAACTGCTAATTTTGGCCTACTGCTCCCTCCAGCCAGTCTCCTCCTCCACTGCAGTGATGTTATGTCTCTCAGCATCCTCACGTCTATACGCGGTGTATAGAAAGTGATGTATTATGGGACCTTAGGTCACTGCAGTGAAGGGGGATTGGGTGAGTATAACTTTTTATTTGCCTCCTTAGACCAATGAACCCTTGCAGTGCAGGTGTTGCCCCACTGCAAGGGTTAAACTTCTTAAGCGAAATTTTTTTTTTATTATAGCATACGATTCCTAAGAACCCATCTCTTGAGAAATCAGAAAAAAAAAGACTCAAGAAAGGCTGCGCTCATTGGATTTTTTTTATTTTTTTTTTAAGTAAAAGGGTATTGCCTAATGATTGAACAAGTACACATTTTGCCACAATCTCTGCCCTTATTACACTGCAATGGAGGTTCTGTCCCAATAAAGGGTCTTCCAATTGGCATTCCAGTGAACTAATTTGGGGTAAAGTACTGTGTTGCCTTTCTAAAAAAACAAAAACTAAAGAGTTATCAGAAGAGGTTTCTTCAAAAATGCGGTTCCTGGTACAAGCAGCACAGAAAAGTACAACATCCGCATAAGTATACGACACAAACAGAAAAAGACGATTACACCCCTGGGCTTTAACAAATATATAAATTACATGTTGGATTCCGAACTTAAATCTGGTACTACATGAAAAGCTTACTAAGCTGGCCACACACAAGTAGAATTCCCTTTAAAAAAATGTTTTTGGTTCATTCCATTTTCTAAGAAATTAAATTCTAACAGTAAATGTGGTTTTTGTGCAGGAAACGCCATTTATTCCAAAATCACATGTGAAAATTAGGGCTGCAACAACTAATCGACATAATCGATTATTGATTATTGCTGGGATTTGTTGCATTCCTCTATAGCTGGTGATATTCGGCATTGTGCTGTATAATGTATTGCTGGTATTTGTAGTCCTCTATAGTTGGTGCCATTCTGCATTCATTGCTTTATAATTTTACACTTTCCTTTTCACTATATTGCACACCACACTATTTTTTTTCTTTTTTACTTCCACCGCTCCAAGCTTGCTCCTGTGATGGAGTGCAATCTCAATACAAACTAGTAGTCCATCACTGGAGCCATTTTTTTAAATTTGTTTTATTATTTATCCGATTAACCGATTAATCGAACTTAATAATCGGCTAACTAATCGATTTTGAAAATAATCCGTTAGCTGCAGCTCTAGTGAAAATTAAACGAAATTTGAGTGACATGCTATAATGAATGACTGATGAGATATTCTGTATGAACATTGATATGAAAGTCTGCCAGTGTATGGCCAACAACTGATTATATAACTTCTGCATGGTTATTTGGGAAAGGTCCTCTAAATGCAGTTGCACAGTGCTGGTTGTACTTAGTTAAAGACCTATAGCATTGCTAGGTATGCATTACAGGGCTTCAGGTACGCCTACAGCAGGGCAGGACAAATCCCAGGAACCAGCACTCCTTAAAAATTACAGCTGGTGCCTAACTTTTAAGGTTTTCTCTTTTTGTCAATGGAGCCGACTTTTAAAATAATCCTTCTGGCTCCCGGATTGGACATTGGCTCTCCACTGCATTATAAGCCATACCAAGAAAAACATTGAATCTTTTTTTTTCCTGGTGCACACATGCCACCATCGAGACTTGTTGTCACCAGCTGAGGTCCTGGTCTGTGTACAAAACCTGGTCCGGAAAATGGTGTGAACCGGCCCGCAGTTCCAGTGCATTCCTGACCTGACAAAATGAGACGTGCAGTATTTTTCTGGTCTGGAACGGACTGCACTGGTGTGAACAGAGGCCAAAAATAGCATAGGGATACATTAGAATGCATTTTGGGTCTGGAAACAATCTGGTCTGGTCTGTAGATCTGGATGTGGTGTGAATAGGCCCTTAAAGCGACACTAAACTAAAAGGTTAACCTCTTGCCATCCGCCCGTAGTAAAAAAACGGACGGACGGCACTGCAGCATCTGCGGGTTGCCGTCTCCAGACGGCAATTTTTTTCTGCTCGCGCGCGCCCCCTAGCGGGCACGCACGGGCAGAAAAGACCCGTCCAATGCGAACACCCGGTACCGGGTGTTTCACATATAGGCGATCAGCGGGTCCATAGCCCGCCGATCGCCTATATGTGCTCGTTCGCGGCACCCATCCCCCCCCCCCCCGCGCCCGCTCGGCGCTTCCGGTTTTTTTTTTCATTTTTTTTTTCCCCCTGACCCCTCACCTTGATTCCCGGGATCCGCTGCCCCATCTTGGATCCCGGGACCGGCTCCGAGGGCGTCAGGAGGAGGAGGACGGGAGATCAGCTCCTTGCTGATCCCCGTCCGGGCTGTGAATGCAGAAGTGATGTGTGTTACATCACTTCCGCATTCACCTGTCAGTCATCTGGAGAGAGAAGAAGCTGATAAAGCAGATCTCTGCTTTATCAGCTTCTTTTGGGGTCCATAGGTGATATTAGGGGTCCTAGAGACCCCTAATATCTCCATAAAGAGGACCTGTCAGTGTGCCTTTGCTATTATATAGGGGGTTGTTATCCCCCTATATAATAGCAATAACAATAAGTGAAAAAAAAAAATATAAATAAAAAAAAAGAAAAGTAACACATAAAAAAATAAAATAAAATAAAAGCCACATATAAAAAAAGGGGAAAAAACCCCCCCAAAATGTTTAACTCCCCCACCCCCACGTTTACGCGCCTATAAACGTAAATACGCGTCCGGTGCCCCAGCGCGCAAAAATTACAATTGCGCTACACATGTTACATATCGCCGCGAACGTCGCAGTGAGAGCAATCATTTTAGGGCCATCAATCACTGATAACACACACAAATTGTGAGAACATGGTATTTGGTACACACTACCAATTTGTCATCTATGACCACTTTACAAGACGGTGCATTTAACATCACTCCTTTTTGCATCTACCTAAAAGTAGACCCTGACATGATTTTCAACAAAATAAGTAGGGATGCTCTGATACCGATGCTCGTATCGGTGCCGATGCCGAGTATTTGGGCGAGTACTCGTAATGACTTGCTGCCCGGCTTCCTGATTGGTCGGGAAGCTGGCCAATCAGGAAGCCAGGCGCTGTGTAATGATGTGGCACCCAGCTTTCTGATTGGCCGGGAAGCCGGATCCATGGTGACGGCTTCCTTGCTAATCGGGAAGCCGAGTGGCGAGTCTCTACACACCACCTGGCTTCCTGGCTAATCAAGAAGCCAGGTGGCGAGTCATTACACACCGCTTGGCTTCCTTAATGGGACTTCCAGTATTGGTGTTGACTAATATAAATAAATATCGGTACTCGATACCGAAATACCGGCATCGGTGCATCCCTAAAAAAAAGGAATATCTCTTACTAAAAAAGGACAACTGGCAACCCTAAAGGTGGCCACACACGTTACTATTATCGTACAATTTATTTTGTCGTACGATAATCGGCCAGTTGATGGGAAGTGCACAATCGCAATTACTGTACAACTGGCCGAATTTCCTCGATTGGGCAGACTAGAAAACTTTTGTTGAAACGAACGAATAAAATCGATGGATTAGTGGCGATGGACGAAAATCGTTGAGGTAGTATTGCGAACGAATGATTATTGATGGGCTATTTGAGCGGAGATTGAACGCTGGGTGCGATGACGGGACAAAAGAAATTGTACGATAATTGTAAGGTGTGTGGCCACCTTTGCACAGTTGAATCCAAGTCATGGAAGAAAAAAACAGGTTTCCAAACTAGCCTAAAGCAAGTTAAAATACTGAGTAATGCTAGAGGAAGTCACATGCTATTCATTCTCAGTATGTAGATCCTTCACTCATGACCTAGACATTTTTTTTTTTTGTATTCATCCAAATACAGTCCAATGGCACTGCATGAATGCTGTCACTTTAAGTGAAATATGCTTTTGTGCCTTGATCAACATAATAATTACAGTCAAACTAGGATAGAACTAGGCGAGACAAATCATAGACCGAGCCGCAAAGGCTGCTTACCTTAGTGTTACAACACAAGTGCTGGTATGCTACTCCCACAATACCAGCAACTTCTAAGAGGGAGTGAAAGGGTTGGGCCACCCTGCAACCTTTCTTGTTCTTTTCCTCTTGCATAGGACTGCACAGCTTTCGCAGTATAGGTAAACTGGAAAGCTTAATTTAAAGGTCACAATACATATAATGCTTTCTTAAAGCATCACTACGTTTCGTTGTTTATATGAAGCATACGTATGTGTTACCACAACTAGGGAAAGTATCCTCATATAACAGCCATTAGAAAAAGATCAAAGAAAGGACCCTTTTACAGACATTTTGTATCCTACGGCTGGTTGAAGGAAACAAGTACAGAGAAAATGGAGGGGGATGGTGTCACTGCTGACCCCTTCTGTGGGAAAGGTTTGTTGCCCATCTGTATTGATGATCACCGGTACTTTCTATCACTTACCTAGAATAAGAACAGAAATCAGGTGTACTGACTTTAAATCCTAGCTCTGGGGTACGGTCCCAACCCTTTAACGCAATGTGCATTAATAAGAGGCATAACGTGCATGCAAAAACACACCATAATGGTTTGAATTGGCCCAAATTAGGAACTTAATCCCTCCCTTTTGGTTTCTTAAATATACCATTAAAAAGTAGTTTGTTATATCTGTTTAAGAAGTGCAAGTGACGAGTGCCCTGTGTCCTTTCCACACGTCCTGTGTTATCTTAAAGAGGCCTCCTAGCTGTTATCGTGGTCTACAGAATGATCAGCCTTTATGTTGTAAAGATCTGAGAGTGGGAGTGGTTGTGTACTTTAGCAAAAGACAACTGGGAGGGCTGGCTGCTGAAAGGAGAACAAATAAGACGGTGCAGGAATGATTGAGACATTACACCTGTAGGGTCCCCCATCTGCTGCTAAAGTCAGTGCCATATTACATGCACTAGTGTTGGCAGATCAGGGGTAGGCAACCTCTGCACGTCAGCTGTGGGGTAACTACAAATTCCATGAGGGATTGCAAGACTCCGACACACATTGCTCACAAAGGTATAGGCATGATGGCATTTGTAGTTTCACCACAGCTGGAGTGCCCAAGGTTGCCTACCCCTGCAGTAGACCAATCGTGGTAAGAAACAAAAGGCAGGTTTAGAAAGTGGATGTACAGTATTTTGGACAGTAATGGAATCAAATGATTGCATCACAGAATAAAGGAGAGTTTAAACTTGTAAGAAATCCTTTTTTAAAACTGCCCAGTTAAGCGGCTTTGAAGCCCCATGTTTACCAGTCTCTGCCTGCATTGAAAATGATAGCTGGTGGCCTAGAAGAAGTCACAACTTTCCACACAAAGCTCCAAGTGTCAGGTTTGGGATACACTCTTACAGAGCAAGGGGAGGGGGAATAAAACATGATATCATGGTAAATAAAACCTCATCTTGCAGAATAACTCACAACACTTTTGTGTGAAAAAAACAAAAACAAAATAAAATCCAAAAGTGATATTTGAGATGTGGGTGATCAGTAGTGGAGTAAAATCAACCACAGGCATAGATATTCCAGAGAACTTCCCTGAAGCATTTTAATATCTACAACTGGAATCGCCAAGAATTAGAAGAGAGCGACTCAAATTGCCAGTTACCAAGCAAAACTGAAATATTATCTTTGGGGAAGTTTGCCTTAAAAGTATATTGAAAAGCAAAAATTGGGAAAAAAAACTAACAAGCAAGAAATGAACTAACCGTAAAGTTGGGTATACAAAGCTAGAATTACAAACAAACTAAATTGATTTCGGAACGTTCATTCGACTTTCTAATCATAGATGTCGATGTTCTATTTCGACCTCAGTGGATGAAAAAATTGAAAAGGAGTACGTTGGAAAAATTTTCACAAGCTAACAAAATTCTAACAGTGAATGATTTAATTTGGCAAACTTCATTCATTTCAAAATCGAATGTTAAATAAGAAAGGTAATAAAAAGAAATTCAAAACAACTATCGCCAAATCTCTGATGGCTTATCTAAAAGTTTTAATGGGATTTTTCGTAGGAACGTTCCTTCAGAAATCTACCCATGTATACCCAACTTGACAATTTCCTTTCTTAGTGCTAGTTCATAGCAATCCCATTGGGCAGCTTTCCCATATGTAGTACCAATGCACCGACTAGGCAATTTACCTCATGCATGGCTTGGTAATTGTGCATTGGTGGTGTGCATTGTTATGTGCACCTTAATGCGCGCCTGCTGGAGCTGCAAGAAAACACAGGTAAGATGAGGTCTGGGGGATGCCCTTCATAGAGACACACTCACGTTGCCCAGCAAGAGCAACTCAACAGTATCCCTACGTAGTAAAGATGAAAACTCAACATGACAGACAATTAGCATTTCCACGAGGAGTATAGTAACGAAATCCAAATTTCTCTTATGAAACGTCCCCTTTACAGCGACTTTGATAAAGCAACTCAAAAGATGACAAAGTCCTTGCTGCAAAGCAAACAATATTACCTGACCAGCTGCCCCCACCACAAAACTCCATAAGGTTCAATTGCTTTGTGGCAAGGACCGCAAATGAGAAAAAAAAAAGTTGGTTTAAATGCATTTATGTATACCACTGTGAAATGTGGCACAGTGTGTAATCGCTGGAAAAAACAACCCAAGAGCCTATGTTCACAGGAAACAAAGACTGCCAGCAGCAGATGGATTACAAAGAACTAATTAATGGTATGGTTTTTATTGCAGATTAGTGCATATGACCAACAATCTTCAACACAAAAAACTTCAATAAAAGGTCACACAGGAAGTGTACGGGGAAGTGTACCTGATGGCCGTGTTTTTGATGCGTTCCAGTAAAAAAAAAAAAAAAACATTTTTTGCTGGAGTGGGGCTGTCAGTATGTTAGCTGCAGTGCAGTGCGTTTTTGACGCGTTTGATAACCGTACAAAATGTGACATGCAGTATTTTTCTGGGGTAACCTGAAGGGACTGCGCACGTGAGAATTGTAGCCCATAAAACACAGAGGGATACATTGGGATGCATTTTGAGTGCAGGAGCGTACGGATCAGGTCAGCACAGAAAACGGACGTCGTGTGAACAGGCCCTCAGACTTCACTGCATACTTATTATTTCACAAGGTAAATGCCTTGCAAAATTGTGTGTTTTCCAAAAAGTGCAAAAAGTGCCCTTTTTCTTTTTTTACTTCACTCTAGTTTTGGAACTGTCATCCCCAATATTAGTTCCCTTTCTTCTTTACGCAATACCTGCCAAAGTAAAATGACCTTCTAAAAATGGCAAATGCTCAATTCAGCCATATAAGATTAACCAGTGAAAGCCTTATTCTCTGTAAAAAAAAAAAACAACAAAAAAACATTTTACTGCGTAATGCATTCTCACCATCTCAAAATAATACATGTGAAAGAAATCTTATCGAATGAAATAAACCCTTTTTTTCTCTTATCTCACTGCAATTCTACCAGATTGTCTGATTGAAAACAACTGGCTTTGTCGTATCTAATGACAAGTAGTGATGTGCGGGGGCTTGGTGCAAACTGTGCAAAACGGTCAGTGACAAATCCCCCTCCCAGCCCAATCATTTGCTGCAGGAGCATTCTCCACCTCCTTGTGATGTACAGCTGCGGGCAGGGAATGTCCAGGCCTCAAGCTGATTGTGCCAGGATGGGGGGTCCACTCAATGACAGCCTTCAGTGGGCTTGCACAAGTACTATCCACATCAAGCCACCGCACATCATCACTTCCGCACCATTCACACCATCACGTTCCGTGAACAGGAAACGGGTCAAAAACACTACATGCACTTGCGTCACCATTACTAGTCAATGGTACCCAAACGCGGCCAGACAAACAAACGTTTACTATAGCTTCACATTTAGGATGGCTGAGATCAATTCAGTCAACGTGAAGATAGCCATAGAGAGAAATTGGTTGAAAGATCCAACAACCAAAAGACCTTTTTCACATTAAGATTGCTCCCCAAGGCTCCATTCACATACAGAGTTTGCTGCGCGGTTTTCCGTGTGGAAGACTGCGCAACAACGCAAAAGCCATCTTTCATCTGCACAGATTCAGCTCCTTTGCGGCTATTAACTAAGTTCCGTGGGTTAAAAGGAGAACTATGACATGAGTGATTTCCACTCATCTCATAGTTCTAAGCCGACCTGTGACAATGAGACTGTCACAGGTCGGCTCAGTAGATCGGGAGGTGAGCGAACACATACCGGGTTCCCTCACCTCTCGATCCTGTCACGGCTCTCTGCCGTGACAGGGGGAGGGGCTGGATTCCCCTCTCACCTCTGCCAGCGCTGACTGGCGGAACGGACGGGGGAGGGGGCGGGTACAGCTGGCTCTGCCTCTAGATAGGCAGAGCCAGCTGTCACTCACACAGCTGGGCGGATCCCGTCATCTAAGTCGGGATCCGCTCCAGGTGCGGCGTCTCAGTATACCACGAGCTGTAGCTCGCGGTATACTGAGCTTAGGGAAACGGGAGGACGCTAGTTTGTGTCCTCCCGTTACCCCAAGGAGAACTATGGGGAAAAACACTAACCCCATAGTTCTCCTTTAATGTATGTTTCAGTGAAGCGTGTTACCACGACACACAAATCTAAATGGGTCCTACCAGCTGCTCCAGACTTCCATCAGTGGTTGGTGGTCTGCCTGAACACCAGCAACTAACCTGCACTGATGCAGTGCTCAGGTACCTGCTACCAAAGGGAGCCCTGTGCAGCTGCCGGGGTGATTATTAGAATAGGTTCACAGTATCAGGTACGTTGATGCATCAATACATAAAGCTTTCCATAGGAATCATTCCCACTACTGTGCTGGAATCCAGACATTGGAAATAAGGCATATATGCTGCATTTTGTATGTACTCCCCCGAAAGATCTTATTCAAGTCACAACCATAGCATGATAGATGGCAAAACGCATGGCCAGCCCATCTGCATTACCATGCACGTTATGAAGGGAAACAATCCTTACATCATATCTAAACCCAAAAACAAGTCCTTAGATACAGTGCCTGCATTAGTTTTCTTTTTTCCCCACCCGATAATTGCCTCAAAACACGCTTCCTGTCCCTGGGTGGCTACACTCAGTCCTTCACAGTATCTAAGAAGGCAGCCATGATTGTCACATAGGCAGGATTTTAAAGCAGAACTCTGGGCACAAATGTTATTAACCCTTGCAGAGTGGCCACCCCCGCACTACAAGGGTTAACTGCTCATTTTTGTCTAGGTGCTAAAAAATAGGTCCTACTCACTCAAACCTTGCAGCTGTCACAGTGCTCCCTACAGTCCGTCTCCTCCCTTATGCAGTGATGGTATGTCCCTCGGCATCCTCAAATCCTGTACACAGTGCGTAGAACAGGATGACTCCGGAACCTTAAACCGCGGGAGAGGAGGGGAGAGAGGCTCCAGGGACCAGTCTAATGGTGGCCATACAGTTTACAACCCTCGCAAGACAAAAGTCCTTTAAGTACTTTAAAAAAACGTACGATCTGCCCGTCTTGGACAGGCAGATCGTACTTGTGATCATCGCAAACGGGCAGTGTGCGCGTGTGCACACCGGCCCGTTCGGCAGTTGTCGAACAAGCAGACCACTAACTCGCCGAGAATCGTACCATTCCCGGCGGGTTTTCTAGCCTGCTTGTTCGACAGAAGACGTGTGACCCTACAGTAGAAACGGCCGCACGCTTTCCATACACTGCACGATTGGCGTACGATCGCGGGATTTCCCGCAATTCTCGTATGAGAATCGTGCAGTGTATGGGCACCTTAAGAACAAGCCGGCTCCAAGTTCAGGTGAGTATAAAAAAATTTTTTAACCTGGACACAAACAAGCACTTAACCCTTGCAGCGCGGGCGTAGCCCCTCTGCAAGCGTTAATAAAATGTGTGTCCAGAGTTCTGCTTTAAACACGTTTGCCTTTGTGCATATCCATTGTATGGTTCTTTCAGAATAGCAGTCTACAGAAAAAAAGATGACCGTTTTCTTTTTTCCAGTCCAACTTGCAGAACTGGCTGCATTTCTAGCAGGATCAAGGAGTATCTTTTGTACTTGCTGAAAATTGAAACCTAATGCAGCCACCACATCTAAGGACTGGTAAACTGCAATATATTACATTTTTCTTCTTCGGTTTAGTAAACATTTGTTGAAACTGACAAAAAAAAAAAAATCAATGGATTAGTGGCGTTTTCTTACAACAAAAATCGCAAGATGAACACTGCACATGCGCAAAGAAAATCTGTTCCGTTGATCGTGGAAATTCCGCCAGTTAGTATTGCTGATGAACAATAATCCACAACTACATTGGTCTGTGCACGATAGGGTAATTGAACGAAAATAGAACGAGGGTACGATATTGGGACAAAGAAAATTGAACGATGGTTGCAAGCAGTGGTGTCACAAGGGGGGGTGCGGCTCGCCACCGGGTGACACCAAAATGACTGTCATTTTGCTGTCACCCCCTCTGAAAAGTCGGGAACTCCATCTTGGACCAAGAGCCTGGACCCAGTGGCATACCTTATGACCGTGACCGCCCCCCCCCCCCCCTCTCTCCCCGGCAGCGCCCTTGGGGACCTGGCGGCATACCTCATCCTGCCGGGTAAACGTCCCCTCCTCTGTCTGCGAATGTCCATCACCAAGATGGCCGCCCGCAGTCATCACGTGTGTGCACAATGACGTCACGGCGGGGCGCCACCCGGTACCCGCACCGGGTGTCACCCCACCTCTGGTTGTAAGGTGTATGGGCACCATAACACTTTGTATCACTTGCCCCTCCTTTTTAGATGGTAAGCTCTCACGGGCAGGGCCTTCCTAACAATCTTGTACCAACCATTCCTTATATCGTAAAGTGCTGAGCAAACTGTTGGTGCTATATAAATCCTGAATCATAAAAAATAATAATAACATCAACACTTTGTGTAAAGAGAAACTAGACAGATTACCGATATGCATGACATTTCTCATTTATAAAACCTATCATTAAATCCATACTAATCATCTCGGTGTAGCTGGGTAAACCAACGTATGACTCCAAACTAGCCGAGACCCACTCCAGCAAGCGCTTGCCAATAAAATCCAACGAGCAATCGACCTCTCAAAATAAAATAACTCTTCTGAGGATATTTGAATTACTTGCTCAGGCTTTCGGAACTGGTCATTCTGCAATAGCAAGCTTCAAAGCGTTCAACATTTATTAGGATTCCAAACAAGAAATGACTTGGCATTGCAACAAAAAGGGCAACCCCGCTATACTTGCTAAACAGGAAGCCGATATTGAATTTCAGAACAAAGCATACTGCCATCAAAATGCACACGTAGAACAATAAGCAAAGGCCTGTACATGATAAAGCACACAAAGGCAGAGACACAAGTGGAATCGTTTTAGCAGTATTCTAAGTAGTTAAACACGGGCTGCTTTTCAGTCTCGTGAATGTGAAATGGATGGGTGTATCGCAGGCAAGTATGGGAGAGGTGACTCTCTCCTTATATAAGATGGAGGGGGAGGATTAGGCTGGCTAAACACTTTACAGTTTTCCCTACAGACTGAAGAAGAAACAACGCTTGTTTCCCCCATCCACACTAAACAGCCTCTCCCCTGCCAGCTATTATATTTGGATATCCAGCACCCACAGCTGTCAGAATACCCAAACAGCAACTGTATCTGATTGGATGTAGTCACTGACTGACCATTTTCCATCGGCAAGGCGAAAAAAAAAAAAATGTGGTGAGGGTGGAGCCACCCACTGATCACATTTCATAGCAGGAAACTGTTGAAATTCGATGTGTGTATGGCCAGACACATATGTTGCTCTGGTTAAGCTAATCGCTCCATCCTGTCTATATAAAAACATGGTCCGGACTCCATAAAGAAGAACATAAAAGCATTTTAATAACCCTTGCAATGAGGCTACCCCGCACTGCAAGGGTTAAGTGCTTGTTTTTTGTCTAGGTGCAAAAATAAAGTTATACTCACCGGGAGCTCTGAGCCAGCCGGCTGTCGCAGCACTACCTCCAGCCTGTCTCCTCCTCCACTGCAGCTTTGGACTGTTCCTCAGAGTCCTCATATCTATACACCGATTTCCTGGACCGTAGAGTAGGGATGCACCGATAGCGCTTTTTCGGTATGGAGTACTGATATTTTCTTTTTGGTACTCGCCCATAACGAATACTGATATCGGAGGTCCCATTATGGAAGCCGATTAGTCGCCTCCATGCTACCTCGTCACCAGGTGATGAGGAAGCATGGAGACGGCTTTCTGGCCAATCAGGAAGCCCGGGGGGACGGGTAATGACTCACCGCCTGGCATCCTGATTGGTCGGGAAGCTAGCTCCATGCTCCCTCATAACCAAGTGACGAGGTAGCATGGAGCCGGCATCCCGGCTTACTGATGCCGGAAGTTTCGGTATTGGGGTAGGCATCGAGAACATTTGGGAGAGTACAAGTACTTGCCCAAGTATTCCGTATCAGCACCAATGCTAGTATCGGTGCATCCCTACCTTAGACCGCTGCAGAGGAGGGGAGAGAGACATTGGAAGGACCAGTCTAAAAGGTGCCCATACACCTTACGATTATCGGACAAAACTTTTCGTCCGATGATCGAACCGTCGTACGGGGCAGGCACCATCCTGCCCCGATTATCGCAAGGTTCAATCAGCGGTAGTTAGAAAAAAACACCTGGACGACTTGCGGTAATTGACCGCAATTATTTTCGTTTGCGCATTCGCAGTGTTAGTCGTACGACATTTGACGGACGGAAACGCCACCAACCATGCGAACATCGTACGATCAACCAGTTTTCAAACATGCTTGACCGTCAAAAGTCGTACGATTGTACAGTACTATCGGTCGGGCACTCTATTCACACGTTACGATTGTCGTACGAAAAGTCGATCGCATACGATTATCGTACGATAATCGTAAGGTGTATGGGCACCTTTAGAAGAAGCCTGCTCGGAGGATCAGGCGAGCATAACTTTTGTTTTCTTTTTAACCTAGACACAAATGAGCAGTTAACCCTTCCAGTGCAGGGGTAGCCCCACTGCAAAGGGTTAGTAAAGGTTTTTTCCTGGAGTTGTTTAAAGGCTGGAGCTACACGATCGGCTTCTCTAACACTCAATTGCCTGCTTTGGAACACGTCGTTTGTAATAGGGTTAAGTGCTTGTTTTTTGTCTAGGTGCAAAAATAAAGTTATACTCACCGGGAGCTCTGAGCCAGCCGGCTGTCGCAGCACTACCTCCAGCCTGTCTCCTCCTCCACTGCAGCTTTGGACTGTTCCTCAGAGTCCTCATATCTATACACCGATTTCCTGGACCGTAGAGTAGGGATGCACCGATAGCGCTTTTTCGGTATGGAGTACTGATATTTTCTTTTTGGTACTCGCCCATAACGAATACTGATATCGGAGGTCCCATTATGGAAGCCGATTAGTCGCCTCCATGCTACCTCGTCACCAGGTGATGAGGAAGCATGGAGACGGCTTTCTGGCCAATCAGGAAGCCCGGGGGGACGGGTAATGACTCACCGCCTGGCATCCTGATTGGTCGGGAAGCTAGCTCCATGCTCCCTCATAACCAAGTGACGAGGTAGCATGGAGCCGGCATCCCGGCTTACTGATGCCGGAAGTTTCGGTATTGGGGTAGGCATCGAGAACATTTGGGAGAGTACAAGTACTTGCCCAAGTATTCCGTATCAGCACCAATGCTAGTATCGGTGCATCCCTACCTTAGACCGCTGCAGAGGAGGGGAGAGAGACATTGGAAGGACCAGTCTAAAAGGTGCCCATACACCTTACGATTATCGGACAAAACTTTTCGTCCGATGATCGAACCGTCGTACGGGGCAGGCACCATCCTGCCCCGATTATCGCAAGGTTCAATCAGCGGTAGTTAGAAAAAAACACCTGGACGACTTGCGGTAATTGACCGCAATTATTTTCGTTTGCGCATTCGCAGTGTTAGTCGTACGACATTTGACGGACGGAAACGCCACCAACCATGCGAACATCGTACGATCAACCAGTTTTCAAACATGCTTGACCGTCAAAAGTCGTACGATTGTACAGTACTATCGGTCGGGCACTCTATTCACACGTTACGATTGTCGTACGAAAAGTCGATCGCATACGATTATCGTACGATAATCGTAAGGTGTATGGGCACCTTTAGAAGAAGCCTGCTCGGAGGATCAGGCGAGCATAACTTTTGTTTTCTTTTTAACCTAGACACAAATGAGCAGTTAACCCTTCCAGTGCAGGGGTAGCCCCACTGCAAAGGGTTAGTAAAGGTTTTTTCCTGGAGTTGTTTAAAGGCTGGAGCTACACGATCGGCTTCTCTAACACTCAATTGCCTGCTTTGGAACACGTCGTTTGTAATACGCAAGAGCTTCATGGATGATTTTAAATCACATGATCAAAGTGATGATTACAGATAACAAGTCAGCAGAGGTGGACAACTCTAGCCTTCCAGCTATTGTGGAACTACAAGTCCCATCAGGCATTGACTGACAGAGGCATGTTGGGATTTGTAGTTAAAGCACACCTGGAGGGCCAGAGTTGCCCACCCCTAGCCTAAAGTATAACGAAGTTTGCTGGAGCATTGCCCTCCTAACTGTCTTGTATTGATTTGTATTTTAACTATACAGTCTCCTATTATTTTATGAAGCATTATGCACACCGTTGATGTTATATAAATCTCGGATAACAATAAAAAGTAAAAAAAAATTGGTACATTTGGATATAATGGTCAGGGGTTAGAACCACCGTCAGGTTTTTATTGCCGTCTTTATCCCATTTAGGGAGATTCACCCACTCTTAAACTGTCCTGATCACCAACGTCACCATGTCAGGAGGGTAAATCCAAAGTCTGGAGTTGCCACCAACACAGGAAGAGAGGGGGGACTCTTGTTCCAGTGACTTCTATCTAGGCAGCTCCATAGAAAACATTACAAAAGGGGTCCCCTGCACACAGGGCTGTAATGCACAGGTGTGGCCAGGAGAGTAAGGCTTGCTTCACTGGATGCAAACACTGGAGCCCACGGCGCTCATATCCAGGAAAATATGCAACTGTGGAGGGGGCGGTGGGTTACATTAGGTGAGCGCAACACGGCAAACAGTCTAAATGTTGGCTGTCTTAGGGCTCATTCATACAGGTACATAGACCCATACATCTATGCAAGGCGCCATGTTTATGCCACCATGGAGGCACAGCTATTAAAATCAAGGCTGCAACTGCACAAATCATCACACAGTGTTTACATCCGTACAGGGACGGATACACGGCTCTGGACGCAGCCTGTCTGCATCCGTTCGTGTACAAGATGGGTGCGACGTCGGGAGAAAGAAAATTGAACGATGGTTGTAAGCAGTGGCGTCAGAAGGGGGGGGGCATTGGGATGTGCGTGAAGCTGTGTTAAAATCAATGACTGCTGCATGGTGCCTTACCAGGTGCATAAACACAACGGAGGGGAATTTTTTTGAAAACTGGAGCAGTTGCCCATAGTAGCCAGCTACTTGCTTCAGTTTAGCTTTGAAAGTGAAAGAGAAAAGCTGATTGGTTGCCATGGACAACTGCTCCAGATTGGATAAATTCCCATAAATGGAAGGATTTTATGAGATCTGGAGCAGTTGCCCAAGGCAACCCATAAGCATCTACAGTTTGTTCAGATAAGCTTCGAAAATGAAAGCTAGAAGCCGATTGGTTGCCATGGGCAACTGCTCCAGTTTTGTAGGGATCCGTGTGAATCCTTGCACTCTCCTCTATATTTAAAGAGAAAGTAAAAGTTTTGGCGTTATATATAGTTTAGATACAAGAACATCTGAACTGTACACTTCTCTCTAATGAAGTGACTGATGACCTAAATAAAGATAAGGAAAAACCGCATACGATCGTGGAAAAAAAAAAAGCCATTCGTCATGCAATCAATATCGCCCGTGTGGTTATTTCTGAAGCCCTTCCTGTTGGATATGTGATGATCCTTTCCCCAGCACAGGAGCTATGGGGTTAAAAGGCAAAGTTGGATCCCCTTCCATAAAATGGTGTTTGACAGGAAGCTCCTGTGAAGTGAGGAAGCTCGGCCCTCCTCCCTAAAGAGCCCGGGTGGAGGATGTGGCAATGGCTTTCCACGACCCTTCACGCATCCCCTCCCCGGACTGCCATCAACTCCACTCGTGGAAAAGTTCCCTGAAAAGTGAGCACAGCCCCCCCTTCCCTCCCCTCCAAATGACTACAATCCCCCCTTCTCATCGAATTACTACCTTTCACAAGTCGCCCGTCTGCTTCTGTGGCAGGCGATCAGACGAAGGGACCAGGCAGCAGGCGACACGGTCCAGCCGCGGGAGGGGGAAGCAAGCTGCCATGTAGGCCTATAGAGCACGAGAAGCGGCAGATCTTAGTAGTGAGAGGCAGAGGAGGGCCGGAGGGAAGCAGGACAGAAAAGAGGAAGCAGTAGGAGCTGCACGCAGTAGATAAACAAATTGCCCTCACACAAAAGAGGGCTGTCATTTCAAGCACACAGCGCAGATGAATGGGAGCAGAGTGCTGGGAGGGAGGGGACGAAAACACCCAGATCTCTCTCAACAGGTTGATGAGCGCTGATCTGCCATAGAAACACGCCTGCTGCTACTGCCGCTTGGCTGTGGAAAGAGCAGCTGCTGGCCTGGCCCTAGCCGCTGTCACGTCAAAAGAGGCATCCCCCGCTTCCCCCTTGAAGCGCAGACCCCCCACCCCCC
>NW_017306772.1:719001-805992 GCF_000935625.1 Nanorana parkeri | reverse complement strand
CCCGGTGTGCGAACCCCCCCCCCCCCCCCCCCCCCTTTGGCCTGTCATACAATGTCACCTCACACACATACATAGCACTACCTTGACTTCCCTATTCAAAGCTATAGCTAAAAGTTTGAATGCCACACAAACTGACAGGGTTTGTTTTCATAGCATGCCTTGAAGGGATTCAATTCTCCAGCTGCTTCTATGGTATATAGGAAGATGGGACAGGTTCTGTGTGTGTCAGACTGCCCATCAGTCACAAGGCCTCCTTCAGTCTTTTTGTATGGCCAACCTAAAAGCTAAAATAATGCTAACATAATGTCCACACATTGTAGGACTAGTTTACAGCAGCCCCAGAGCGTTCCGTAGGGTTGCCACCTTTTCCTCAAGCGCAACAACCCGAACACTCTAGCGCCGCGTTGGTTTTTGGTGGGAAAATGAGTCGCGGCTTATTCATATGTAAATATCACAGTTTAGACTATTTTCAGTGGGAGGCCAGTAGCCCCTATCTTAGTTTTGGTTGCCCCTGCCTGCCTGACATCTTGTGTATGTGTTTCTGCTGCCATGAAACCCGGACACAGCATTCAGCATTCAAAACAGGTGAATACAGGTGATGCAGGTGAATCCTGGACAGCTGTCAATCCTAGTGTTCCAGGCCAAATTTGTGCCGGAACGCACTGAAATGCATTCCGGCCGGCTTACTTTGTTTTGGGATGGGAGGGGGCATGGCAGTGCATTGAAGTCAAAAACAATTGTCCCCATTTTGAAGGCTTATATGCAAATTATTGGCCATAAAAAGTGTATGGGGATTCGGGTACTGCCCTGGGGGACAGGAATCAATGCAAAAAACACTTTTTAAAAATACCGCTTTTGAAGGAGCAGTGATTTTAACATTGCTTAAAGTGAAACAATAAAAATGAAAAATTCCTTTAAATATCATGCCTGGGGGGTCCCCTTAACCAGCCTGTAAAGTGGCGCATCTGTATGATGTATAGAAACTGCTGCAGCAAAACTGACATTTATAAAAATTAAATTTAAAAAAAAGGCATTTAAAAAGAAAACAAAGCGTGCGGTTCCCCCTCCCAAACAATACCAGACCCTTTAGGTCGCGTAGGAATTATAGGAGGGACCCCATAAAAAAAAAAAAAAGAAAGCATGAGGTTTTCCCCAAAAGTCATAACAGACCCTTTAGGTCTGGTAGAAAGTTTAGAAAGGAACCCCAAGTTACAATTTAAAAAAAAATGCATAGGGTCCCCCCTCAAAGTCATACCAGGCCCTTAAGGTCTAGTAGGAATTTTAAGATCTCCTTAAAATTCCCATCCTGGAAAAGCACCTTGTCCCCGTGCCGATTGGGACAAGGGCCTCTTTCCCACAAGCCCCTTTTAGTAAAGGGGTACCCAGATGCCCCATTTTATGTTTGTAAAATAAATTATTACGTGGTGTAATATGTCATGTGTTGTTGTTTATCGGAGGTTGTAGTTACCTAATTGTAAGACCTGCTAAGGACCAAATGATTTTTATTATGTTCTGATACATAAAACTATAGAATTCAAAGAGGGTGTACTTTCTTCTTCACACGACTGTTTATATAAAGGGTATCTATGGTCAAAAACTAAAAATACATTTGCATTTCTATATTTCATTTGTATAAGTTCTATCCCACTCCTAATAACCATATACCTCCGTTATTGAAGATGCCTATAGGATGTACTTCCTCAATGCACTGACACAATTTTACTCAGCCCTGTGACCATGCACTTCCTTGCTTCACCACTCCCACAAAGCCTGGTGTCCAAACTATAACTCAATGTCTGAACTTCCCACAATGTAACATGAACATTGCTTGCTGGAAGCAATGCATGATGGGATATGTAGTCAACGGAGATGGTATCACAGCAGGGAAAGAGATGTAAAGCACACTGGGAATCCAGGAAGGTGTGGAAAGTAATGGGTAGACAGAAGGCTGCACTTACTATAAAAAAGGGGATTTTTTTCAAGGAAGTGTTTAGCACATGGCTGCGGCACGGTCCTATTCACCTCTATAGTCATGTTTGGCAGGCAGTAACAAATGTGACACGCTGTATAATTGTTGCTGCAACATGAAGCAAAGCAACATGTATACATCACTGTCCGGCCGCAGCTCTATTATTGTGGTGGACAGCTGAGGAGCAGTAAAACTGTGGGTCAATTGTCTGATTTTACGGCCCTTCTAAATGAAGCCCAAATCAGCCATGGTGCAACAAGAATACTGCAGATACCTGTGGCCATGGTCCAGGGTGTACAATTCAATGACAACCTAAAAGGAAGCAGGGCATGCAGTGTATGCTAACGGCACACCCCCCATGTAAGGACTTACCTTAAATTATGCTCGCGGCAGAGACACAGGTACGTTTAAACCTATTTGGTTGTTTTTTGTTTTTTTTATGTTTTTGCTTATATCGACTGCTTGCTAGCAGTCGATATATGCAAAAAAACGCAAGGGTCTACATATCCTTTAAGCTTTGACATTATATAATTTGCAGTCCTTCATTTTCCCCTTGTCCCTTGTGAACGCAGCCTTAAATGCATCAAGAATATATCTGAATGCGGCATTCAAAAACACAAAATCATTTGCACAAATAATTACCGTCTTGTTAAAGTAATATGACAAGTCACATTGGTTTCAGCTGAGCAAACATTTGTGACAGCAACAATATAGAAACTGCACAGAGCTGTATAGTACAGGTGAGGCTCAGCACAATACAAGCCTGCACCTCCCAGCGGCCAGGCAGGCCATAGGAGCGGACACGGCTAAAGGGGTCCCAGGGGTGCCTTCTTTCATATGACACCAGCCTCCTCATCTTCCTGCTGTCCAGCTAGCGTGTGGCCAATTGTCTAATGGATCAATATTTGAAGAGAAGCTCTTCATCTGGTAATAAGATACCTAACATTCAAACAAAAGCCTGAACCACCTTTACAATAAGTAGCCCAATGCCACAGGCCACACACTGAATGGGGATCATATGAAACTACATACACAAGTGACAAAACAAATAAGAAAAGACAAAAAGAAACGCTATGGAATATTATAATCCAGATTATTTATTCATTATACCGTAAATAAAAGTGTGCAGAACATAATTACAACTAAAGCGGGCCACAGGAGCTCAAAAGGGCACATGGCAGAGATACCAGATCACATTATTTGGAGTAGAAATTAGCTCTTGCTTGTCAGGAATAAAAAGATGATGTTTTGAACTCTTTCTTATGAGCTGCCTAAACCAGTGTTTATCAACCTTTTTTTTAATTGTGGCACCCTTTAAAAAGGTATGCAAAATCTTGAGGCACCCCAGTCTAAAATGTCATCGATTTTAACGGGGACCTCATGCAAAAGCACACAAAAAAATGGGTTTCCTTCTTCACATTGAAATTCCTCCTTCAAATCAAGACCCTATTCACATCAGGAACCCCCCTTTCATATCAGAGTTCCCCACTTTCATATCAAAGTTCCCCCTTCACATTAGGAGCCCCTTTCACATCACAGTCCCACTAGCACAAAATTTTGAGGAACCCCTGAGGAAGCCAGAAGGCACTCTGGTTGAGAAAGGCTGGCCTTAGCAGCCTAGGTCCTACGGGCTTTAGTAAGCAGGGGCATCTTGGATATGTCACATTATTAGAGACTGCAAAACACTATCAATTTTCATAAAACTTGTAGGGGGGTCCTGTAGTGCACAACAATGTTCAGTAATAATGAGTAGGAAGCAGATGAAAAATATCCAACATGTATGGACCTCATAAAAATATGTACCTAGATTGCAAGCTCTCACGGGCAGGGCCCTCCTTACCACCTTGTCTTGAATTATAATGTCTTCCTTATATCGTAAAGCACTCAAACTGTTGGCGCTATATAAATCCTGTATAATAATAATAATGTACCTAGTACAGTAAACTTCCCGTTATCCGGCATCCACAGGGATTGGTAGATTCCAGGTAGTTTAAGGTTGCTTGAGAGGTACTATAAAAATAGGTCTAACTAATGCCATACCCCATACTATACCATATCATACCATAAACTCTGTATTGACTGCATATTAATATTAAAATGCAGTAATCAAAAGCAAATTATGACAAATAGACACACTAAGGGTTCTATTCACAAAGCTGCCGAAGAATCCAGCCTTGGTTTCGGCTAGCTTCGATTGCGGGAGTCCTTCGGTTCAGTCGAACCGAAGGGCTGCTGTACGGGCTATTCACTATAGCCCGTACAGCACCCGAAGGTGGCCGAGCGGCTCAGCCAAGCCAAAGGCATTTGCTTCCGCTTAACTGAGCAGAAGCGGGGCAAACGGCCAGCTTCTCATTGATTTGCTATTCTGCTCGGTACCACGGAGGTACAGAGCGGAATAGCCGAATGCCGCTGGGCGGCATTCTGCTATTCACTCACTGTCGTTCGGCCCCTATGAGAATAGGGGCGAACAGCAGCGAGTGAGCTGCTGGAGCTTTGCCTCAGCCAATCCAGATGTTGGATCGGCTGAGTCGAAGTCCTTCTGCACTTCGGCTAAGTGCATTAACACAAGCTCATTTACAGTAGGGTTTTTTTTTCTTTTAAGGCTAATGCACATGAGCCGCTGAACCCATACAATGTAAATCCCAGCGTATTCCCCCAGCAGGGAGCCTCAGGTGCTGAATACAGCCCCCCATAGTGCAAGCCAATAGCTGCAGGTATACTCCAGACTTGTGTAAATACGCGCATGTGTACAGGCGAACAACCCTGACTGCAGACATGCTACAGGAGATGGTCAGAGACTGCAGCCCTAGATTAAGTCTGGACATAACTATTAACAGCTATCTGGGAATGAAAATGAAAGCAGAGGAATCCCTATGATTGGCTAAGAGATAGTAAATACCTGTATTTGTTACACTTGCATATTACTTAGCATGCAAGCACTAAACATGAAACAGAACATAAATATGTCTAAGGTTAGGCTACACTTTACAGTACATTTGAATCAGATTCATTCATCATAACAAAAAAACTTCAGGAATCTATGATGACCCTGAATGTCTACTACAACCAATATGTCATGAACATAAGTACTACCAAAATCAAGAACAGGTCAGTGTAAATCAAGGATAGGCAAACTCTGGCCCTCTAGCTGTGGTGCAACTTCAAATCCCATTAGACATTGCAATACTGACAGCCACAGACTCGCAAGCCCAAGCTCAGACAGACATGACTCCCAGAGGCAGAAGCATAATGGGATTTATAGTTTCCCAGCTGGAGGACTGGTGTTTGCCTACCCCTGGTCTGAATCCACAACCAATAAACATCTCTATAAACGCATTCCTATAACACAAGCCTAACAAATCAGGAAGTAGAATTGTCTGTGGATCGACAGAAAAAGTCAATGTGTAGTAGTGTAGGAATGCAGTTTACTTTACATTTAGGCTTCTTCATACCTGTCTGTATGTTACCCAATGCACTTTAAGCTTGGGTTATTCAAGACCCATAAAGAACTGGCCGAGATGTTAATTTCTGTCTGAGCTTGGGCTTACGAGTTATCGCGGCTGAAAGAGAAGAGGCAGTTAAGAGGTGTGAGCGTCATCTCACCTCCTGGAAATCTAACTGAGATAAGAAACATCAGTGATAAACGTTTATGGCTTATCCTATTTAGGGTAGCCCTATCATTCCGGTGAGTGCGGTTTCAAAAGGCTTTTTTTGGATCAAGCTGGATTGCAGAAACCTGTTGCATACCACATCTATGTACACTTTATGCACTTGGATGAATAATTTACTGGGAGAAGGAGAGTCTCCACACTAGATGTCGGACTTTCAGAATATTTATAACACTTTTTAAAAATTTTATATTATGGATTCCATTTGCACTTTATTGCACTATATTCGAATTGCACAGTGGAATGCTTATTGGCACATTAGCTATTATATTTATTTTTATTAAAGTAGAAATAAACTCTCTATTGTTTTTGCATAGATCTACTGCTGGCAAAAAAAAGTTGCCAAAAACTAAAAAACATACCTGTGTCTCTGCCGCTCACTCCCGTCTGAAGATCTGAAGCTACTTGAGCAGCCGTGCAGGATGATGGGGTGGGCGCATGCACAGTTGAGATCTTTGGCAGGGTGAATGGGAGAGACACAGTGGAGCTGAATGCACACAGCCAGGAGTGTGCACGTCAGACAGACACTGTGGGACAGGAAGAGACAGCGGTCTGAGTTGGATCAGAGACCGGAACCAGCACTAGAGGGATTGCTGAATACAAGTGGAAGGAAGAAGATGATCTGATCAAGAAGAATCATTTAGGGCCAGTTCACACCATATGCAGTTGTGATGCAGTCCGTTTATTTGACTGCTGCAGTCAAAATACATCACAATGCTTTCCTATGGGCTTTCTTGTGCTTTAGTCACACCATTGCAGTGTGAATTAAGCACAAGAAAGACCATAGGAAAGCATTGGATTGTAGTTTGACTGCAGCAGTCAAATAAACGGACTGCATCAC
Source organism: Nanorana parkeri (assembly GCF_000935625.1). Lineage (NCBI taxonomy): Eukaryota > Metazoa > Chordata > Amphibia > Anura > Dicroglossidae > Nanorana > Nanorana parkeri. The sequence continues at coordinate 799,514 of NW_017306772.1, read as the reverse complement.
AACTGCATATGGTGTGAACTGGCCCTCAAGGTAAGCCCTTAAAGCAGCATGTGGGGGGGGGATTTGTGACTAACTTTTTATATGCTCACTGATTTTGATATTGCACATTTACACTTTATATACTTGAGTTTTGAAGATAATTATTACACTTGAGTGCGTTTTAAATGGTTAATTATACAGAGTCATGGCCAAAAATATTGACCCTGCATTTCTGTCAGATAATGCACCACTTCACGCAGAAAATTGTTGCAATTACAAATGTAAAACATTTTAAGAAAAACATTTTTTAAATTGATGCTACACCCTGGTAAACATGGCCCTGTCCCAACTTTTTTTGGGCTGCAGGCGTTTTGTTGCAATTGACAAAACGTTCAGATATAAACAGGGGCCAATGGGATTCCTCCTGTTGAGTGTTGTAGCACTTAGGCATTTGAGCTACAAAATGCGCGGTTATAAATGAGGCCATAGTGACTTTGTCCTTTAGTAAATATCAATAAGTGGAGCCAACATGAGAGAATATTTGCCCTTCTCCAGCAAACATTTCTCCAACATGGTCCTGGTCAGCTACTCTATAAACTGTGCTAGTGCTTCATGGCCTCTAGGTAGCCATACTCATGGTGGCCTCTAGTCGTCCTTTGGCCTATTTATTTAATCATTACAAATATTTATATAGCGCTGACAATTTATGCAGCACTTTTACATACTGCACATCAGTCCCTACCCTCAAGGAGCTTACAATCTTAGGTCCTTATCTCCCATGCAAACATTCCGGTTCCAATTTAGACAGGAGCCAATTTACATCTGTGTGCATGTCTTTGGAGTGTGGGAGGAAAGCGGAGTACCAAAGGAAACCCACACAAGCACAGGGAGAACATGCAAACTCCCTGCAGATAGGGATCTGGCCAGGATTCCAAACGCTGCAAGGGGGATGCGCACTATGCCACTGTGCTTCCTATTACTTACATAGGAATGCTGGTGCTTCAGCATGCTTAGGCATTGTGAAAAAGGAGCAGGCCAAGACAATATCAGAGGAAAGACTGCTGGATTGGAGACATGAGGATAAGAGGAGGATTTATTAAGGGACAACATCACCTTTAAAGAGAAAATGCTTAACTTTAGAATTTCCATAACTTTAAACCTGTCAAGATGGGACTTACCAGTTTAAAAAATGTTTTTTTAAAGGTGAAAACCCCAGGGTTATCCATGGTATAGTTATTTCACTACTGGCTAAGATACAAAACCTTGAAGAAGCATGTGAATATCAGCTGCCCTGACACATTCTATGCCAATTCTTGTTACATATCAGTGAATCAATTTAGAATGAAAGCCTTGGAGCACATTCAAAAACATGTTAGCATTGGCTGCTTCTATATTTTTAACCCGACAAGTTCCTTTCAATGTATTTGTTTCAAATAGAACACATAATATGTATTTTCACACATTTCCCCCAAACATTTCCTTGTAATAATTACATTATTAGGCAAACCATGGGGACACTGATTAGCCAGATGTTTAACAACATGGGAACATCTAGATTTTGGCAGTCTTTATGCTTTCTGTCAAAGATTTTTTTCAGAAAGGGAATACACATGTAAACCTAAACCATTCAAAAATTCATGAAAATGCACAAGAAGAGGCTATTTTAGTGAAAACTGCACATCAAGACTATCAATAAATTTACAATTACATAGTTAGGTTGAAAAAAAGTCCAGAGTTTGACCTATAGAGAACAAAAATAGAAAAACCTCTATAAACAGAACTTTATGCCCACAGTTACTCAGATGTAGGCAGCTGAAGTTTGTGCTTATATTACATCTTCCTTTAAAAGCTGCCCTCAGCCCTATACCCTTTCGTATTCTAAGCTGCCCATTGCTCACCATCATACTAAGGGACCAGTAGTGAAGCAGTGTGACCAAGCTTGCATACCAATTAAGCTGCATATAGCTTGGGGTCTACTGATTGTTTGGACACAAGCTTTCACAGTAACCTCCACTTATGCAGTTCTTCATCAGATTTATTACTTTTGAATTTCCCAGGATTGAGACAGGTATAATTTCCTATAGGTTTGAGTTTCTGATAAACAGAACCAGTGAATAAACTAATAATGGGAAGAAAAAGAGGACCTTAGAGCATCAGGGGAGACCCACCACACTTATTACGGGCTCTCACAGGGGACAGTGGAGCCCGGTAAGCCGACAGGGGCATCGGCGGACACACACACACAGACCATACAAGTGATCCGCTGACTCTACAGATGCTGGATCACTTGTATTTATACAGCAATCGTCTGCTGTTTAAAACGGTACCAAGAACACGGTACCATGTGTTCTTGGTATAACCACTTCCAGCGGATGACGTGTATTTAAGTAAACCTGCTGTAAGTGGTTAAATATCAAAATCTTGATAATTTGATTTTCACAAGGTCCTCTTTTTTTCCATCATTAGTATTCATTTATTAGGACAAGTTGCATACTGTACTTTATTTATTAGTAATTCTATATGTTATTACCGGTGAGTAGTGATAAGCCGAACACCCCCGTTCGAACATGCAGCCCATCCTTACCGGTGAGCACATCTTCTAGCTCCTTATATATTACTAGTATAAAAACTGTGGAGCATCTGTAAGCATCTAGGTGGTCTAATTCTAATCCAACCAAAGAAAATATGCTATATGCTAAATGAAATTTAGCAAAAACAACAAGCAGCTCAGCTCAGTTCATACATCATAATAACTTTTTTATGTTCTCTCTCTGTTTTAAGACTGAACAATCTATTCTGACATTTTGCGGTATATGATAGCTTTGTTTGAAAGCCCAAAAGGTCACGATTATTTATGTTCTGTATATTATACAGAGAGATGCCAACTCCCTGTTTCCTGTCAGTTCTACTAGAGATTTCTTGCAACTACTGTGTTTAAACCCCCAGGGTAAGTGAGCCACCACCCTCTCTATTCTCCAACTCGGCGTGCTTGGCTTTTATATTAGGAACTTCCAGTCTCTGCCCTGTTCTTTGAACACTCTAAAGCTGACCATACACCAATAGAATTTAGTTCAAAAAAATGTTTGTTTGATTTTCTAAAACCTAATGGGGTCAAATTGATTGATTTTGACCATATTGAGGAAAACAAATCGAAGGAGCAGGATGGTAAATTTATCTTGAACAAATTCAATTCTAACAATGAATGTGGTTTTCGTTCAGGAAACTCCATTCATTCCAAAATTGAATGTTACATTTTGAACATCAACTGTCAAGTCTCTGATGGCATTATCGAATGTTCCAACCAGATTTTTAGTATGAACATTAGTACAAAAATTATCATTATATGGTTAGCTTAAGGCTGGCCATACCCGTATAGTTTTTTTCTCATTCAGCCCACGAGCAGAACTAGAGAAATCCTTTTGATTCCCCCATTCATGCTAAATAGCTTGCCAACTATTGAATACTGACAGCCAGCTGTTCAATCGACGATTTTCTGCCGGACTCCTTCAATTTTCCAGTCAAAGTTTGTTAAGCTGGCATGGCAACCCACAGTAAGAATTTTGCCAGATTCACAGGAATCGACCAAAGTTCTAACAGTGTACAGCCAGCTTAAGAGCTCATTCACACGAGCAGCATTCGGCTGTGTTGCCCAACACAAGCTCAATGCAAGAGCAAGGCAATTTGCCTTATGCCCTATGAGTTCAGTTCAGTTTCAACAAATTGTGGTGTGCTGGGAAAAAAAAAAAAGTATTTTAGCATTTTCCCTCAGTGCATACAGACGTGTTATAACACATAAATGGAACACAGTCTAAACATTTTTAAAAAAGGTTTTAAGAAATGCCGTACAATGCATGTTGAAAAAGCATTGTGGCGCATGACAGCGCAATTTAAAAAATACCAGACATGTGCATTGTGGACTTTAGATTGTAAGCTCTATGAGCAGGGCCTCCTAACCATATTGTCTGGAATTATATTTAACTGTACTGTCTTCCTTTACATTGTAAAGCACTGCGCAAACTGTTGGCGCTATATAAATCGTGAATAATAGTAATGTAATAATGATGTGAATTCTAATAAGTTTTCTCTTGTCAACACACTGCTCCCCTCCTCTCCAAGGCACCAATCTCCCTTCTGTGCCCTTCATTTCTTGCTTGTCTTATATGTGTCCTTTGTCTCCTGCATGCTGCGCTGATGCTGGGAGGGGTGTGGGGCATATGGGGTTCAGGTAAGGCAACACAAGAGATCGAGCTTTGCACAGCGCAGATAAAGATCTCTAGGTGGTTTGTACAGTATGTCCTATTGTTGATACTGTCATTAATGGGATTAAAGCTGAACTCGAACTCAAGGCAGATATACTGTATAAAACACAAATTATTTCCACTTTGTATTCATTAATACATCATTAACTGTATTTTGTAAATGCAAGGACTTGAACATGCACCTGAATTTGACTTGTTATCCGCCTCTTGTGATAAGTGACAAGCTGGGACAGGGGAAAGCAGCACAAGGAGCCAATCAGGTTTCCTGCAAGTGCAATGTGCTTACTGATTGGAGAAGACAGCAGAGTGGGCGAGAGTTGAGCTAATCAGTCTTGTGCTTCTCCCTTTACTTTTCAGTCACAGGCTGGGGGAGGGCCAAGACCTGTAAGTGTTACTTAACTGCAGCAGAGAAACATCCAGTCAGACAGGACAGTGCTGCATGGTAGAGCTGTGTATCTCAGGACTAGATGGACATGAATGCCAATCCTTTTGCAGGTACAACTGCTCTTATATATCCATTTCATCTGCGTATTAAGCAGCTTGCTTGGAGTTCAGCTTTAAGTAACATATTTTGCAGAGGAATCTTGATTGTGTGTGTCTGTGTGTTATTAAAATGTTAGAAACAGGTTTTAAAAATTGTACTCAGGGCTGGATTTACTCTCTCTGCTGCCCCAAGGCCAGGTTCCTAAATGCGCCACCCTCGCCATCGCCGAGATCACTTGTACAAAATAAGCGGCGGCTTCTCCACTGTACATTTAGCCCTGCTTGCCCAAAGCAGGGCTAAATGTAGAAAACAACTACCCACCCGGAATTGCATGTCCCGGGCATCGGGAGATAGGAATTCCATACCCCTGCTGCCCCTCTACTCCCTGCTGCCCCAAGGCCGGGCCTTGGTTGGCCTTGTGGGAAATCTGGCCCTGATTGTACTTCTAAACTTTGAAGGTTTGAAGGATTAGAACTGGTTTAGGTTTTGGGGTTTTTCTTTTTTCTGTCTGTGTCCCGCTCAGTATAACACAACAGCCAGTAAGCAGTAATCTCTTCTTAGACATTCGTCACCGAAAAGGTATCCCCACTCTCACTTCCTCCACTGGTGACAACTATAAATTCCTGTTACAGAAGACATTTGAAATAAGAGGGCGACTCATGCAGGGACATAGCAAAAAAGAAACCAGACAGGGGCTGTAACTTTCCCTATATTGTCCAAGCCAAAAAAAACAAAAACACTTTGGCTACTTTAATGAACTTTTCTTTGCTGACAGGGCAGAGGACTGTGGATTTTTAACCCTTAATGCCTCTGCCATAACCAATAACAGGATGCAAACAAGCAATAGCCATGAGCTTGTGCTTACATTTTTCTGTCCACTCCTGGCTTTTCAGTAGAGGTAAACTAGCCAGCTGTAAAGCCACCCGATCACTTTTATATAACTGGGAAAATCTGGAAAATGTATTGTGTTTGTGTGCACTAAAATGAATTGAAATGTATGTTTTATTGTAAATGAAAACTTCATAAACATTTGCAAAAATATTGGGTGACACAAAAATGCAGCCACCATAATTTGATCCTACATGCTTTGTCAGTAATGTAAATTTAGACATGCTTGTGAAAAATGAAAAAAGAGTTATTACAACTGATGCCTTTTAGTAAGCTTTTAATCAATCACATATGATATTCTCATTCTGAGTAGCTGAGTAACCATGAACTACCATGTTCTAAATTAAAGGATACAAGTAAACATACAAAATTGATATTTTGTTACAACAGAATTGAATACTGGATGTCAAAGTGTAGCTTAACCTAAAAACAAAAATGTAGTATACTCCAGTTTACCCATTGTTATATGTGTGGTAACTGCATTGGTTTTCTTTTTTAGTTTTTTTTCTTTTATTTTCACTTGATGTTCCAGCCAGCAAAGTAGAGTATGCATGGGTAGATTTTTGCGTGAACGTTCGTACAAAAAATCTCGTCGGAACGTTTGATATTGGCATAATGAAATGTTTGAAATCTCGTTTAATTCTCATTTTTATTCAACATACTATCTTGTAATGAATGGAGTTTCCGAATGAAAACCACATTTATCGATAGAAATACGTTTGATCAAGAAAAAATGTCTGACATGCACCTTCGAATTTTCTTGAGAGCTGTGATCAAAATTGATCGTCGATTTGACCCCATCAACGATTAGAAAGTTGAACGAACAGTCCAAAATCAATTTTGTTCATTCAAACTGCTCCCATGCTCGCATCCAGGACTTCACTAGAGCCTCTCCCATCCTATGGAACTCTCTACCCCAATCTGTCCGTCTATCTCACACTTTGACTGCCTTTAGGCGATCCCTTAAGACTCATGTCTTCAGGGAAGCCTATCCCACGTCAACCTGACCACTGAACTATAACTTTCTCAAACAATTCATCCCCACACAGCTACCTCCTCATGTATCACTTGCCCCTCCCTTTTAGATTGTACGCCCTCCAATCTCTTTATCATCTTGTCTTGAATTGTATTGTAATTGTAATGTCTTCCTAATATTGTAAAGCGTTGCGCAAACTGTTGGCGCTATATAAATCCTGTATAATAATAACTGTGTATAAGTCTGTTATCTTTCAACTTCCTTTAACAGACTAAGCTGTCCAGCAAAAGTGTCAGATAGAAGGTTGAGACAAATGCTACAATGGTCAGCATTTATTAATTCATGTAAAACCATTATCTCAAAAGAAAAAAATCAATTGTAACTGCTTAAAGAAATGTTAGCTAGAGTCCATCAAAAACTACCATCCCCACAGGGTGACAATGCTGCTGTCCAAGGGTGACTCTGTTGCTCCTCCATAGATTAAAGCCACCCTATGACAGTAAGTGTGTTACTGGCCGTATCACTAACAAAGGTCAAAGAGCCTAAAAAAAAAGAAAACTAATGCAACCACCACATTTAAAGGAGAACTATGGGGTTAAGGCTTTTCCCCATAGTTCTCCTTACGGTAATGGGAGGACACAAACTAGCGTCCTCCCGTCACCCTAGGCTCAGTATACTGCGAACTGTAGCTCGCGGTATACTGAGACGCCACAGTATACCGCGAGCAGCTGCTCGTGGTGTACTGAGATGCTGAAGTGGATCCCGACAATTGTGCCGGGATCTGCCCAGCTGCGTGACTGGCAGAGCCAGCTGTACCCCGCCCCCTCCCCCGTCCGTTCCGCCAGTCAGCGCTGGCGGATCGGAGCGGGGAGGGGGGAATCCAGCCCCTCCCCTGTCACGGCAGAGAGCCTCCCGATCTACTAAGCCGACCTGTAACAGTCTCATTGTCACAGGTCGGCTAGAACTATGAGGTGAGTGAAAAGCACTCACCTCATAGTTCTCCTTTAAGAACTGGTAGGCTGCAATACATGACATTTTTATTTTAGGGTTTTAGATACAGTAACCTCCCTGGTGGTCTGATTATCTCAGTATTTTTTTTTCTCTCTTTTTTATTTTTACTTTTAAATTTCCTGCCGGTTATGCTCCACTGCGACGCGCGCGCTCGCAAGGGAAGGAACCCGAAATAACCCGAAAAGGAATCCGGCATCGGCCGGAGGACACAGCAGGGCTCGTAGGGACAACGTAAGTGACGCACAGTGTAATCCCGAGTGTGGCTCGGGGTTACCGTTTTTGGTACTGAAAATGAACCCCTAAGCCACACTTGGGAATACCGCCAGGAAGGTTAAATAAATTTGTCAACATTGTTTTTTTTCTAGGGTTACATGCAAAATTAGATCTCTTCACTAATGAGGGATTTAAGGCTAAACTACACTAGCGATTTTAATCCTTTGCAACTGATTGATTTTGCTACTTGCTGGCAGTCACCTAATTAGAGCTACACTGGAGATTTTAGTAGCCTAATCGTACTACTAAAATCACTAGTGATTCATTGCTAGGAGTAGCAATTAATTGTTAAGCAGATGGAACAAATGGCTCCCTATGGACTAAGCTACACAAATAGCATGTAGAAGTGATCAATCTCACATGATCACAATATGCTCCAATTACATACAATTGATTGTTAGAAGATACTCCTGACTGCTACTTCTGCCGTTCACATTCTAATTTCCCTTTGTTAGTCAGAGAGGCTACATAGACTAGAGACAATTGTTTTTAATGCAGAAGACAATTAATCTAAGAGTATGTTTATTTTAATTTTTTTATTTTTGTAATTACCCAAAGAACCCAAAGGAAGCCATCTTTAGACAGAGTGTGCAAATAAAATAATTCAACATTGGAAAATAAAAATTACCCTTTTTTGTTTACCATATCTTTGTTTCCACTGATGAGGTCTTAAAGTAGAGCTATGGCCTCCCATAAAAAAATGTGCTGCCACCCTTAGTTATAAGTGCATCTGCACTTACAGTTTCCCTTTCAAAGTCTCACCAAAAACCAGTTAATCCCACCAGTGAAATCCACCTAATGCAGCTTCCTGTGATGATATGGCAACAATGTTGCACTGCTCCTGAATTCAGAGCAGAGTTGCCACTCTCATGTAGGCTGTGATGAGATGTTGCAGGGGACGTGACTATTAGTATTGTCACTGTGAATTCTCAAGCTTGTAGCTTGTCAATCAGCAGCAGGCCACACCAAGTCCTGCCTACTGCTTTCTAGATTGACAGCACTGCCTCTGTTGCTGAAACCCTCCCACTGGGAGCTGCAGTGCCTGGGAGGGGGAGTATGTGAGACACAAATTAATTTGACTCAGTCAAGGGAAGGTAAATTACGTTTTGTGTTCACATAGTAACTGGATTTGGTACTTGTTTATACTGCCGTACAGGAGCCTTTAGTTTAGCATTTAGTACTATTCAACTAACTTTATGACAAAGACAGAGCTAGCTTTTTCTGTAAACTTGTTGGAAAAAAAATAAGGCAATACAAAAGTAGGCCAGAGAAAACAGAGGAGGCAAAGCAGTGTCATTCAAGAAACATTCATTAGAAGACAATGAAATCAGGAGTAGGTCTGTTTACTGTAGATTTGGCCCAGATGTATTTTTTGTTTACAATTTTCAAGTAAAGCACAGATGTAAATATACTATTAATGTAACTCAGATGTTTTTAAACTATTTTTTAATGTACTGATTAATGTTCTTAACCATATCCCTAACTGGTCTGGAGGGGTTAAAATAATGTGCTTAGTAGGCTTTTGTAGCCTATTCACGGGCCCAGCTGCAATGTTAACCATCATGCCCACAGCTCTAGGACCACAATTGTTTACCACACAATTTCTAAAATAACAAAGCAAGCCAAATTATCAAAAGCCATACAATTTCCAAGTGGGCTGCTTTTTCACACAAAAGCAACATGGAGGCCTCATCTTGTCTACTTGTTCCCAAAGTGTTTGTCCGTAGATCTGTTGTCCCCTGCCACTTGTAGACAAAGAAAAAGACGACTCTTTATTTTACACAGCGTGTCAGTCTTAATGCTACTTCACGAAGATCTAAGGCTGGAGTTTTCCATGAAAGTGTCAATCAATACTGGCAAACCAGACTTGCAGCAAGGCTTTTGTAGGACCTGGGTGTTCATTTTCCGGTGAAGCTAAAGCAAATATTCAGTTTACCAATGTCAATACACTAAAGCGGGTGGAAAACTTGAGTAGTTCTCAGTAAAGAGAAAAGTAAATACTTAATACTATAAAGCAAAAACCAATAATAGAATTTACCCAGTTGTATTAAAAAAAAAAAACATGTCCTGGAGAGAACCATTATACAGTTAAATTGTAAATGGAAGGGGTAGACTTGTTTGTATTTTTACCATTCTTACACCATACCAAACCACTTTTATTGCCTTTCACTGTAGTCAGCAATATTTTTACATTTTAGGCATTAACCTATCTAGGTAAAGAACTCAAGGTAAGAACTTAAAGGGTATCTATGGGCAAAAAATAAAAATAAATCTGTTTTTCTATATTGAATTTCCATAAGTTCCATCTCACTCCTAATTGCCATATCCATCTAGAAGTTTGTAAACTTACTTATTGAAATCCATAGGATGTACTTCCCTATGCACTGTCACGAATACGGGCTGCAGGAACCTAAAGACTCTCATTTCCTTTGCATGCGTAACATTGGTATTGTTGTTATTTGTAAACATCTTCCCCAAAGAGAATGATCACTGTCCTTATGTTTTCCCTTAGGTTGCCCATTGTCATACCCCCCCCCCCTTTCCTGTCCCCGTTGTGCTTCTCCCCACCTGCCAGGTCCCAACCAGAATTCTCTGGAACTGTTGGGATCAGCAAGGATACGGCTGGGATCAGCAAGGATACCTGATGAACTTATTCATCGGTCACTTCAGCTGCTCTTTACCCTACCATGTCCAACTTTTGTGGATTTGTTGTATTCAAGGTAGGGAAATGGCAGATGCTAAGTTACTAAGAGGGAGCTCGGTCGGGAACCCTAGTTTTTTTATGCACTCTATTTCAGACCGGGGTTCATATCGAGGCTATGGATCTCCTGCCAGTTTACACACAATGGTTCTTGATGGAACTTTGGAATGCGGTCGCTCCATTCCCCAGCCACGGATAACGTCACTTTTTACTCCCCAGCCTCTGAAGAGACTGGAGCTATTGAACTTTCCTCCGGGAACCCCGTCGCTCCCTCAAAATGACCCCAGAATTAACTATATGTGCCCCTGTGGGTATCCCTGAACATTGAACTCTATATAGGCGCCAGGATGTCTGGGTGGGCAGTATCTTTTGTGATGTGATCATGACTCTTATCTAGATTAGTTTGTGTTTAAATTGTGGTGCTGCTTCCTAATAAAAGTCAGTCCTGCTTTCACTCAGTACTAGTGTGGCCTAGTTATTGGGTGAATTTTTGCTATAATCACTTGCTCCCCTGCGGTGAGGAAGCAGTCTTCTGGCAGAAATACCCAGGTGGGGTATCTGGGAGTCCGCCACATGCACTTTCTTGTGTCAGCACTCTAACTGAGCCTGCCTTCTGAAGTACAAGTCAATGACTGAGGAATGTAACATTATCGTTGATTGTTGGAAGCAATGCACGATGGGATATGTAGACTTCAAAAATCAAGACTGCATTACATCAAGCAGCAGGGAAAGAGACGTAGCACACACTGGGAATCCAGGAAGTTGCTGAAAGTGATGAACAGACAGAAAGCAGCACTCACTACATAAAAGGGATTTAAAAAAAAAAATAAGCTTTGATTGCATTATCAAAAACAAGTCTAGTTTCTATTCCTATTACAATGTTGATGTTATAACAGGATAGTATATGCTGGGACTTTACAACTCCTTTAATCAATAACTTCTAATTCTATCCATTATGTGCAAGGCATCAGAACATCACTAAATCCAGTGCAGCTGCAGTAGACTTCAGGAAGCAATCATGCAAGCTTTTGGGTGGGTCTGTATCCATCCTTGGGTCACATGATTCTATGCTTTGCAATATACTATGCCCCTTTCTTTGATAACTACCTGTCTTTAAGGCACTTGAATGTATTTTTAAGATTTAACTCCTGAGTTTAGTGTCACTTTAAGATTTCAATCTGAGAAAGGCATTGGTGTGCTGAATCTAAGAGTACACTAGTGTAATCTATAGGAGGAAAAAACTTGTGTATCACAAAGAAAGCAATACTATTCTCCTGGACACAATTAGCTTTTTTTCAGGCAAAGAATTTAATCTATTGAGAAATGAGCTCATATACTGGAGCAGGCGTCAATCAGAAGCATAGTGGTCAGCAGAGTTAGTGCTAATTTAGAGTTTAATAGAGAAATACAGTTGTAAGTCTTCTACTGCAACAGTTCAACACTAAACACACCTTAGTGCCTCAGGCGTAAAATATGTACAGAGTTGAAAGTGTTGTAAATTGTATGCACAGCAAAGGTTTTTACCTACATAAATATTTTTGTAAATTGGCAAGAATACAACAGAAAGTACAATAGCTTCTCACAGAAACATGCTGAAAGGTCGATTATGTAATTGTATTATTGCAAAGCCATTTTGTGTTGCTTTCAGTACAAAATAACTGAACTGTATTATGCAATTCAGTTAACACGGATTACAAATATACTAAATATTAACATTAATAAAATTAAGTTTAGACAGAACATGTATCGTGCTCCATTTATGCCATTCCTAGCTAGCCCAATACAGGTCATTTGTTAAAAGGAGAGGAAAGAAAGTTGTATATGCTGTCCATAGGGGCACATATGACTCTTCCTGTTCACCACCTTCTGGTGCAGGTCAGAGTGGCGTTCCAAAAAGTGTCCTGTATAAAAACTATAACAGGGTTATTCACAAAAGGGTGAAGAGTTTGGAGAAGGCAGGAGAAGTGAACAATCTAGGCCAAAATAGCGGATTTGGAAAAATTCTCCAATTCAGCTCACTTTCCCGTTCAGCTATGTTGGGCTAGATTGATCACTTCTCCTGCCTTTTCCAAACCCTTCACCCTTTTGTGAATAAACCTGTAAATGTTCATCAAATCAATTCTCCAAGAGGATAATGTTGGCTGTATCTGAAATAGTAAAACAATGTTTATATGGAACAGAGACATCAATTAAACCGCTATATATGTAATTAGCAAAGTGACTATAGTGATTAAATATGTGTAATGTTTAGGGTATTTAAAAGGAGAACTATGGGGTTAAGTCTTTTCCCCATAGTTCTCCTTAGGGTAACTGGAGGACACAAACTAGCATCCTCCCGTCACCCTAGGCTCAGTATACCGTGAGCTGTAGCTCGCGGTATACTGAGACGCCGCAGTATACCGCGAGCTACTGCTCGCTGTATACTGAGACGCCGCAGCTGAAGCGGATCCCGACAATCGTGCCGGGATCCGCACAGCTGCGTGACTGACAGCTGGCTCTGCCTATCTAGAGGCAGAGCCAGCTGTACCCGCCCCCTCCCCCGTCCGTTCCGCCAGTCAGCGCTGGCGGATCGGAGCGGGGAGTGGAGAAATCCAGCCCATCCCCTGTCACGGCAGAGAGCCATGACAGGATCGAGAGGTGAGCGAACGCCGATATGTGTTCGCTCACCTCCTGATCTACTGAGCCGACCTGTGACAGTCTCATTGTCACAGGTCAGCTAGAACTATGAGGTGAGTGAAAAGCACTCACCTCGTAGTTCTCCTTTAAGGATGCTCAGCCAGCCGTATCAGCGAATAATACTTTATTTTCTTCCAAACAGTACAACTTAAATTGCTTCTTTTCAGCAAACAAACATAAACAGGGTGTATCTTCCAGCAACATCCAAGATTTCGCTCAGCACCGGTATCATGTCCCACCTCAGCCTGCTCATGGTCAGACACCCAGCAGCTTCACACCTCCCTGTGTGACGACGGTCCTCCCGACCTTTCCAAACACACCTCCTGTGCCACAGACCCTCCTGGCCTCGCCCACACACAGCGTGTGCCACAAGCCCTCTCGGCCTCTCCAGCCAGACTCCAGCCCAGTGTCTCATGCGTCTCATACACACAGTCTCCCACACTCTGCATGTACTCCTGCACCACTGAGTGCCTCTTCCTCTCTGTGCACTCTCTTGATAGGGCGGTTATCAGCCACCTGGACAGTCTGGACTGGCAATTGGCTGCAACTGGCCCCAGGACTGGAGATTTCAGACTCTTAGAAATCTCCAGAGACCCAGATCCCAGTTATACTCCTGAAAACCCAGAAAGAACTGGAAACCCAGCTCCTTCCCTGTAACACTATCAGGGTTATTCACTAAAGGGTGAAGAGTTTGGAGAAGTCATGAGAAGTGAACAATCTAGGACAACATAGCTGAACTGGAAACATTCTCCAATTCAGCTCACTTTCCAGTTCAGCTATGTTGTCCTAGATGGTTCACTTCTCCTGCCTTCTCCAAACTCTTCACCCTTTTGTAAATAACCCCCTATATGTTTTCTGGACCCTCTCAGCCACTCTGGCCGAGAGTCCTGGGTGCCAAACACACCAATCATCATAGTGACACGGGACTGTCTTGTCCCATATGATAAATAAGTCCTTCTTAGTGCCAGTCCACATTTGTAAAAACAGGTTGCTCCTTGATCTCCATACCAGTTGGAATGGTGCTGGGTTCACAAATGGAAATATGTTGGGTACTGCGTGCTAACTTTAGGACAGCAAAATGGGCCCTTCACAGAGTTTGGAGGTAGGTTAAGCACAGGAGGCAAGATCCCAATGTTAGAGCAGACAAACCATAACAAATTAATTTTCCCAGTTTTTATTCAGTGTTGCCATATAATCAAACAATTGTCAGTTTTCAAAGCCTTCAGGGGTACCAGGACTGTCAAGGTCGAAATATAGGAGCCGCCATTGCTGACTTCTTTTGGAAAGTAGTTTTTCAGGACTGACATTGACTGACTGACACACGTTTACATCCGATTCCCCATAGACTGACATGGGGTCTGGCAATTTTAGTTCTTTCCTTCATCGCAAGATGGAGGAAAGAACTGTACAGACATACTGCTCGGACGAGGATGAACTCCATGCATGGATCCTTTCCTGATCAGCCCCTGTGAAAGGGGCCTTATAAGTTGTACACACTGTAGAGCTGCACACCTTTGATCTCTCCGAAATACCGAATTCCCAGCATTCCTTTAGACTTGCACTGAGCTGTGAGTTGTAATTATTTAAGTAATATATGCCTCCTGAGCTTAACTTGTAATATTTGTTGCAGTGGCTGACTACTTATTTTACAACCCTGAAATCTGAAACTTTATCAGGTATTTGCAGATGTGTTAAGTGTAAGACAGATGTTGGCAATTACAAAAATCACAAAACCCACAATTCCCTGCCCTTTGTCTTGTTACATAGAGCTGCTTTCAGTGACTCTGAACAGGATCTACAGACTATTATATATATCTATCTCCAGGGCTGGCCTTTGGGGTGTGCAAGCTGTGCGGCCACACAGGGTGATATGGCAAAAGGGGCACAAGGTGGCTGACACAGCTCGGCCTTGGGGCGGCAAGGAGTAGAAAGGCGGCACAGCCTGCAGCTTCTTCTCGAATCCCCGCTGCTCTCCCCTGCCTGTATGGCAGTGAGGATCCAAGGAGAAATGGAGCACTGAAGCCTGGGGTGTGGAGGGGGGTGTCAGATCCTGGCCGAGCTGCTCTGTGCGTGGCCGAGTGGTTCTGGATGGAGAGCGGGCGGTATGGTGAATATTTGTGATAATTACCAATCCCCGGTGTGACGAAGAAACACTGCAGTGATCGCTGATCACTCCAATGTTTGTAAACTACTGGGGACACATAATACTATGTGTCCCCGTTATGAATGAACAGGAAGTGATTTGCATCACTTCCAGTTAATTCATGAGTTTCTAAATGGGTAGAAGAAACTCAATACAGAGGCTTCTATCCATTCATAACTGGTTGATAGTAAATATTTATCATCTACAGTTTGTGAATGAATGGGAAGCCTCTGTAGTACTTTCCATTCATTTAGTGCTGAGGCTGCACACTCTGCGTACTCAATTTATTTTTGTATTTCTTTTTAGACCCCTGATATTTTCCCCCCCCCCCTCCCCACAGTAAAAAAAAAAATACACAACACCCCTACATTATTAGACATGTGCGAAGAGTAAAAATTTGTTTTGGACAAAATAAACGAAAACTAAAAACGTTTTCATGTGTTTCATCAATGCAATGGATTTTTAAGCTTTTTCGGATTCGGAGGCAACGTGTCTCCAAATCTGAAAGGGCAAATGTAAAAGAGAAGAACGCTGTGGCCATATTGGTGACGTCACATGCCTGTTGGGTGCCGCCATCTTGGTGTATACAATTGCTCGCTTCTGTTCTCTCTTCTCATCGGCCACTGTAGCTACAGAGCGGCCGATGAGAAGAGAGAACACAAGTGAACGATCGCCGTGGCACTAGTGTCCCATCTCTGGTCCCGCCGGCAGCGCACCTCGATGACATCCGCTGTCTTCTGCAGCTTCCTCCGCCCACCTCAGCTGCCAGGCTGGGAGGAAGACTGCAGAGACGGTGAGACGGTGAGACCGGCCATCCAGAAAGTTAGCAGGGAAAAGAAGGTACACGGAGGTTCTCAGCCTCTCTCATTGACATAAATTGACATAAGTAACATAATACAGGTACATTTTATTTAATGCTCCTTGTGTGAGCTCATGCAGCAGCTTTAAATATAATGTACCTGTATTTTATTACTTATGTCAATTTTGAGAAAGGTCTGGAACATAACTCCCTATCTTACCATTGACTTACATTGTATACTGAGTTTCATTTTACACCGGTTTCTATTTTTCAACTATTCCCTCAGGAACCTAGCTCTAGCGTAAATTGAGGGCTACCTGTATTTATATAGCACACTTCCTGGGACCTATTATAGTATTGCTATTAGATGGTTGTTATTCCTATGGTACATGGTTGAAATTTCTATCTTTATTCAGACCCAGATCTGTCTTCCAGAGGATTATCATACTCCCCATGATAAACAAATATTGTGGCAGGGTATAAAGGTTTTTTTTTATCTGTTTGACTTATGAGGAAGAAGAGAGGCATTTGTTTAATATTTTGGGTGTTCTTTTTGGTATTTATTATGTACAGTTTAATTTGTTGCATTTAGTGCCTAGTTGATTTCTTGGGCTTTATAGTACTTCGTAAGATAGTAAGGTGGGGGGGATTTCTAGTCCGGCAAAACCGAAATGATCCAGCCCCAGTTTCTTAATTACATACACAATATTTTATACATAATAGTAGGAAAGAAATGACCCCCAAAGGAATACACTCCTTGGGAAAACAATACACAAATAACAAAAATATATTAAAAAAATATAAAAATGTATTATAATTTTATATTAAAAACTTTATAAAAATCACTAAGTGTGTCCTGCATTAATAATCTAATAAACATCTATAATAGACCAAAAAAACCCTGGAAAAAATGGGTAATTCATACCAATGAAAACACACCAATTGTTGGTGTTAATAAACATTACAATCCTGATAAGGTCAATAGAACCTGAATTATGGACAGTCTTTTTGCAAAAAATGGTGAGAAACAACATAATGTAATTGTATAATGTTATTCCAGTGACGTCTCACTGGAGAAACAAAACTGATTTATATGGCCGACCGTACAACTCTAGCAAAGATGATAATCCAGTGCAGAGGGCATAAACAGTCAATCCCTTCAGCAGTGCTGCACATTAGTATAGATGGTGGAAAATGCTAGTTGAATAGAAACCCACAACGTGGGCTAGTTCACATTCCACAGAGAATGGAGTAACAGTTAATGGAAACAAATAAATTAGTAATTCTGTATATGGTTGGTTTGTGATTTTCATTCATTCTATTTTTTTCTGTATATTAGAAAGTAATAATAATTATTTTAGATACTGTGCATTGTAAGCTGTTTATTTGGCAGTGTGGAGATATTAATGTCATCTCTACTGCCTGACAGCACTACTTTCCTTGGGGACATATTCTCTTAGCAACATCATCAGATTTTCCTTGATTTAAAAAAAAAAATTAAAATAGAGAAACGAAAAACAAAAACTCATAAATTGCGAGCGAGGATGGTATCATCCTCTTCTCTCCTGCACCCATTATCACACGCTGCGTACACCTCTACAGCACATACTGTCCAGTCTTGCACCATCCACAATCCCCTCCTGCACATGCTGCCTGTTATCATACCCTCTGCAGTCCTCTACTGCCCATGGCCATACCCTCTGCACTCTTCACCTGCACATACTGCCCATCGTCATATCCTCCGCACTCCTCTCCTGTACATACTGCCCATCATCATACCCTCCGCACTCTTCTCCTGTACATACTGCCCATAGTCATACCCTCCACACTCCTCTCCTGCACATATTGCCCAAATAACCTATTGTTTCAGCCTTCACACACCTATCCTGCACATATTGCCCATCATATCATCTGTACTCCTCTCCTCCACATACTGCACTCAGTAATTCTTAAACATTGTTTGCATCCTCAACCTTGCCCTTTCAAGATAGATAGATAGATAGATAGATAGATAGATAGATAGATAGATAGATAGATAGGATAGATAGAAAATGAATGTGTGACTAGTACAAGGTCCGCAAAGGTCTGGCAGAACAAAATGCTTCAAAATAGATGGCTGCATGTCATCATTTAGGTATATATTATAAAAATCTTTTATGTTTAAATAGGAAAAGCTATGGAAAGGAAACCCTGTGAGTGATAGAACAACTTTAGCTAGCAATTGTTACGTCATAAATATCCCGTATATGCATACATTTTTGGCACTGGGTGTTTTATAATCATCTACATGATTTCTCTTTGATAGATTTTCCTGGCATTGATGTATTTTTATCTTCCACAAGCTGCAGCCGCTTTTGTCCAAACATTGCCTTGGCATGCTTCCTAGTATTGAAAAATCCAATTAGGTAATAACCTCATTAGGCCACATATTAGGCTAGGTTTTCATATTTTTTTCCTTTCAAAACGCTGTCATATGTCCACTGCTAATGCCTGAAAAATATGCTCTGAGTATAGGGAAACAGTGTTACTGTATACTCCATGCAGTTAAGACATTTCACTAGAAACACAATTCTGTTTCTGCAATCTGTTATCAAATGTTGGAAAATAGCATTCTGATCAAGATTAACAGCAAAGTTAAAGCAGTACTGTTTAATAAGTATTAGGAGAATTATGTTGGATTGTTTTCATTATATAAAGACCCACAGTGCAAAGGTCTGTGGACCAGCCTAGTGATAGCAGTGGCCTGTACCTGAGGAGCAGTGGTAATGGATGAATTAGAATGGCTACTCCCTCCAGTCCTCTGCAAGATGCTCCTGCCCCTGGGGAAAATCCCGCCTCACTGCTGCTCTGCCTCTCCATCAGAACTTTCTCCTAACAGTGGCACCCACAGATGATCATCTACCTCATTATCTATCTCCTCCTCATCACTAGAGTCCAATTTGCAGAACGCTTCAGCTGCCAGAACGTCACTGCCCCTTGCTGCTCCCCAGTAATTTTTCTTTAATATAGTAAAAAATAAAACCCGCAGTGGTGATTAAATACCACCAAAAGAAAGCTCTGTCTGTCCCCAAAAAATGGTATAAAATTAATTTCAGAACAGCGTTGCATGACGGAATCAATGTCAGGCAAAAGGACCGCAGCGCTGAATACTGAAATATGGCCTGGACAGGAAGGGGGTGTAAACACCTGGTCAGCAAGTGGTTAATTGAAATAAAAACACTACAAAGGATTTTGACAAGTCCTTTATTGTTGAAAAAAAAAAAATGGATCCACCGACGTAATCCTAGGGTCAATAACAACATCCAGATAGTTCATGTGTTCGCTGAACACAGAAACTAGCGATGTTTGAGTCAAACTGGTTGACTCGAACATTGAGCCCATCACTACTGATAATCCTGCAATTAACACCTTTCCCTGGGTAGCTACGCTCACTGACTTCACTATATGTATGGCAGGAGCCATGGTTGTCACTAGATTTGGATTACAAACACATCTGCCTCTCCATCTCCATTAAATGCCTAGTTGTTATTCATTGGCCGGGACCTGCTAAAAGACACTGGCATGTGCCGACCAATAGAAAACAGCTGGGCGGAGCTAGCTGTCACTGCAAGCTCCGCCCATTTGTTTTTCTTTTGCCAGCATCTTTGTCAGCGTTTTTTAGAAATCCCTTTTAAATGTATTTATTTTTCATCCAACTATTTAAAAAAAAAAAAATTAATTTTCCTACATTTTAAAATAATTTTTCAACTTTTGTTTTTCTTTTCTTTTTATTAATTTCACTTATTTTCTAATCTGCTCGGAGGAACTGAGCAGAAAAGCCGAGCCGAATGGCGTTTGGCGTCATTTGGCTATTCACTCACTGCCATTTGGCTTCCATGAGAATAGGAGCAAACGGCAGCGAGTGAGCTGTCAGAGCTTTGGCTCAGCAGATCCAGATGTTGGATCGGCTGAGTCGAACTCCTTCCCCAGAGCATGTTCCAGTGACTGAAGGCAGCCGAAGGCAGCCAACATACGGCTGATTTTAGCCGATGTACGGCTGAAATCAGCTGTACAAGCCAGAAGTGAATAGCCAAACAGCATTCAGCTCACTTCACTTTGGCTCGGTTATTCACTCGGCTGCCTTCGGCAGCTAAGTGAATAACCACCTTAGAGTTTGGAGCCCAGACCAGTTACACATGTTTATTATTTACTAATTATACCATAAAAACAAAAATGCAATCTGATTTTCAAATACAAGCTGAGGGCATCTGTTCACACAACATGTAACAGTGCCCTTCAACTTTTAATTACGTCTCCTCCTAAAATGTGTAATAGACAGACTGCAGTGAAATAAGTTTGTAAATGATATTAACATCTCCATGGTAATTTATATTTTATATATGAACTCCAACTGGTGCATTCTTGGATTTAAAAAAAAAAAATGGCGACCCAGTGTCCATAGGTAGTTTTACTCCATTAAAAAACCATGCTCACAGTGTGCATGCTATCAACATAATGATAACACCATCAAATCCCAGCACTGATGTTTATCACAGTGACAGTAGTTCACCAACTATTTATCTGAAAAGAGGCTTCTTCTATAATGCTTGGCCGTTGTATTGACTTTGGGCTGGATAATGCTGAATACTGCATTCCACATATTTGCATTCAGACACAATGTGCTTGCATATGTTATAATTTCAGATAAATAAAAAAAAAAAAAAAATCCTTTTAGCTGTCATTTACATCTTATTAGATTAATTCCAAGAAACAGCTACAGTATATGGAGGTATGGAGAGGTATGGAGACATAAAACAGGTTTTCTTTTTATGGCAATACAACTCTAATTATTGAGAAAGAAAACAATGTATATGTATTTCCACTTGTATAGATAAACAGGCAAACCAGAGAATATGATATCATTCGCACAGCAAAAGTAACAGAAATCCAGCTTAAGTGTTTAAAACATTCCTGAAAAAAATTATAAAGGAGCTGTTATTGTCTTATTTAAAGTTAAAGCTGAACTCAGGACACAAAAACTTTGATTCAACTGTATTTTAATAGTTACATAGCTACAAAGGATTTTAATCCACTGTGTGTGCTCTAAATGCCCTTGCAAACTAAGTTACTATATTTTTAAAATAGCAGTGACATCATCCCTATGCTGTATGTAACCTGTACAGAGAGCAGAGCTGTGGAAGGGACCCAGAAGGCTCACCCGCTACAGGCTGCCTGCCTGCAGAAAACTTCAGGAGGGGGCGGATACAAGTCACTGCACAAAGAGAAAGAGCAGCAGTGACCGGTCTTTATTACAGGAAGCTCCTGCACTGTAACAAAGTTTCTCACTGTTACTGCTTAGATCTGGAAGACATACACAAAACACACCAAGATTCAAGTAAGAATACACATGGCTTGTGTATTCAGACAATATTTACTTATCCCAGAGTTCAACTTTAAAGATACTGTATGTTTGATAAAGTAGAATGTGTCATTTGTAAAATGTGTGGGTCAAAGTATAAAATAAATTGCATGTGTCCATAATTTGCAAAATATAAATAAAATATTGATCTATGTTGATATGTGAAGAGTTGAGAACATGAGAACAAATTAGGTCTAGTTTTTATTTCTTGCATTCATATAGTGGGTTAATAGCCCTCTATGTGATGGCAATAATATTAAGTGTACAAAAAAGTTTTAAAAGGTGACATATAAAAAAATGTAAAGCCCTCCACCATCACATACACCCATAATGAAACGCAAACATGCATCGGCTGCACCTACATGTCAAAACGACAATTGTGGCACATATCACCACAGAATAAGGGCCAGTTCACACCATAAACAGTGCGTTCCAGAGTGGTCAGCTTCTGGAACGCACTGTATTGCATTCCACTCAGCTTCCTGCGTTCAGGGGCGGGAGGGGGCGTGGCGGTGCATTGAAGTCAATGGCACCGCCGCCACGCCCCCTGCCCGCAGTGCGATCGCCTGCACTAGAATGCATGGCACATAATTGCCTGCGTTCCGGTCCAGTGCGATCTGCAAAAATGCTGCAAGCACTAATTTTGCAGATCACACTGGACCAGAACGCAGGCACTGATGTGCCACACGTTCTGGTGCGGGTGATCGCACTGTGGGCAGGGGGGGGGGCGTGGCTGCGGTGCCATTACTTCAAACGCTCCCTCCCATCACGCAGGAAGCCGGCCGGAATGGGATACAGTGCGTTCCAGAGGCTGACCGCTCTGGAACGCACTGTTTATGGTGTTGACCAACCCTAAGAGCAAAAATTGTAGCATCGTCGCTCAATGTTAACTCTAAAACTGATGAGCCCTAAAGGCTTTCAAACTTTCAAAGCATCACCTATGGGCAATTTTGGATATCTTTTCACAGGTGCCCATAATTTTAAGGTTTGAAATGTTTGATATCTATTTACCTAATGCAACCTCATCTTTTTTATATTATACAAAGAAAATGGTATTATATTGTGTTTGCGTGCAGAAACATTTCTTTTAAATGTATTTGCCCTAAAAATATCAATTTGATAAACATTTGCGTAAATAACTTACAACATAAAAAAATGCAACCAGATGTCTGCTTTCAGAAAATATATAGTTGTTGGGGATTTTAAGCAATTTTCCAGCAAAAAAAAAATTACAATTGTAACGCATGCGAAAAATAAAAAAAACTTGCTCTAGTAGCAAACTGGTTAAGCTCACCTATACATGTTACAGTCTGACCAGTTGTACAATGTACAATTTGTACAAGCAAATGTAATTGATTAAAGTTGAAAGGATCAATAGGCCGCCTTTTCTAGCGCAACCCCAACGCTAGACAGGGCAATTTGCCTTGTCACAAATGGGCTCAGTTCACATCACGTGGCATGCACTGGAAAAAAAGTACTGCATGTTGTACTTTTTTCAGCACAGCAGGGCACGACGCACTACAACCACATCATATCGTGCTGTGCTCATAGAACCTAATAAAATGTCACTCAATACTTTTCAATAAAGTTCTAACAAAAAAAAGGTAAGCAGCCCAATGCGCCGGGATTGGTGCATGACCACTGTGACTGCTAACACGCATCAAGGGCTGTGCGTTATAGTGCAGCTGCTGATGTGAATGCAGAAAAAATATTTAATATACAGGTGAAACTCGAATAATTAGAATATCGTGCAAAAGTAATTGCAGTAAGTGCTGCAAAAGGGGCCCAAACCAAGTACTGAGTACATATGCATGCTTGTACTTTTCAGAGGTCCGATATTGTTCTATGTACAATCCTTGTTTTATTGATTGCATGTAATAATCTACTTTTTTGAGGTTGTGGATTTGGGGTTCTTGGGGTTTTCATGAGCTGTAAGCCATAATCATCACAATTATGACAAATCACGGCTTGAATTATCTTGCTTTGCATGTAATGAGTCTATCTCATATATTAGTTTCACCTTTTAAGTTGCATTAGTGAAATAAATGAACTTTGCACGATATTCTAATTATTCGAGTTTCACCTGTAAGCACCTCCCTAAACGGTCCAATCTATTTGGATCCAATTAGGCAGTTGCTGGTCCATCTAATGGAGGTTGTACAGTCAGATTGTAACGTGTTTTGAGCCATACATGTAGCACAAGTTTTTCATCTCCATCATTGAGATAAGAAGAGGCTAGCCCTCAGGTCATCATTTAGATTTTTGTTATGTCCTAATTGCCAATCGTACATTAGGTGAACTTCCCAAAACTTCATCGCATAAATAAGGAGCTTTATTTTAGCCAAGTAAGTGTCATTTCCAAATCTTATTGGACTTTGCTGGACATAACTGTCACTTTTCTTTTTTTAATGACGTATCATTATCATGGTGTTCACTTTGTGAATTGAGCTTTGTTGGTTTATAGCACAGATGCAGCATAGGTATATTTATTTATGCAGATGGCTGTCCATCCAATAAAAATGTCAGTGTTTCCCTTTATTATGCTAAAATGATAGACTTTTTTGTGGGTAAGTAATGGCACATTAATTTATTTTATTGGAAACCAGTAGTGAGAAATATTAGGGGTTACCATTGCTGTTCTTTCTATTTCAGGATGCTGGTTTGCTAGGTGTCATGCTAATAAATGGTTTTAATACTTCCTGAGGCACAGACATGGAATGCATAGGATTTTTAGGAATTCTGCAGTCAGTCTGCCTTTGGTTTGTACCTGCTTGTTCAAGGTCAGTGACTCATATTGAGGTCAGAAAGCCAGGCAACTACCTTTTTTAGGAGGGAAGAAATGGCAGGTCTTATTTTTTCTCTTTATAGAAGTACAAATTTTCTCTAAAATGGCAGAGCTTCATAACATAATTAGCGTTTTGGTTCATTATGGCCAATTCACAATAATCTGAAATGCTGTCTCATGTAAAATTCAAATTAACTTCAGTTTAAGAGTACACAAAAAAAAAAACCCAGCTTGGGAACAAACTCAGGAAAGAGCACCTTAGGTAATACAGCCTCATTAAAAATGTCCTTTTCATCTAATTTAAATACTTTTTTCTAACCGCAAAAATGAAAAATAAATTGATAATAAAATTAACAATAAAATAAAAAAATACACAGTTGGTAGTTTTTGTAGACATGGAGCAAGCACAAAAACACAACATCAAACAGACAAATGCATGGGAAAAAAAAGCCAAGGGAAAATATGGCTACACAGGACAAAACGAAGTAGTAGGGAATGTGATAAGAAAACGTAGAAGTCATACCTTTGGGCCAACAGTAATAAGATCAGTTATATTACTGAGAGTGATAAAACAACACAGAGAGAAACGAAGGAGAGCAGATTATTACAGGAATCAAAATTTAGTACAGCTAAGGCTTAAAGCCATGATTCATGACATACCTACTGTGTGTATGGATTTAGCAGAAAAATAGACTTTGTGAAAATAATAGTCAGCCATGCATATCTCTAAGTTGGTTCAGATAACCCTATAAACTGGGCTTCCTATAGGAAAATTGGAGAAAAGAAGTCTGTCCCTGACAACCAGATTACAGATCTCATACAGATTGTGGAATGTGCCCCTTGGTGGTTGTTTGTAACATTTTTCTTTTCTCAAATTTGTTTCCTCAACCTGACTGTACTGTCCTGGCAGATTTCATTATCAGTTGTAAACTAGATTTGAACACTATCTGTCCTAACAAAGAGTTAAACATTGTGGAGTGCCACCGTCTCCTCAATTATGTCAGTGGCCCCTCAGCAGACTGAGGCTGGCCATGCAGATTCTACAGACTCCATTATCCCCACTAAGAACTGTAAATGCGTCGGGCTATCATATTCTGACAGAGGAGGGTGTGCTGCTGTCAGAGCTAATTGGCTGCATTCACAGTTCCACCAGCAATTTTCCGCCCACCTCCTTTCAGATCAGAGGATGTTGGGTGCGAGGCTGCCAAAAGGGACACCCACAGAACTAATTTTGGCTGTTTCATCAAGAACCGTCTAAAATGCACTCGGTGTATGGCCAGCTTTAGGACTTCCACCCTGGCATGCAACCGCAAAATCTCATGCATGTGCCAAGAAAATCAGCTTGGGAGCACACTCCACTTCAGAGCATCAATTACTATGTAAGCATCCCCAGTCACAGGACTGAGGATAGTTGTAAACTAGACAGCATGCAGCTGCTTATAGTTAAGGAACTAAGGAACCAGTCCCTAAAAGTATGGAAAGCCCCACTGCCCACAAATATACCTACAGCATTAAAAAATGAAAAGGGAGACATGTAGGAACCTTTATTTCTGTGTGCTGTTAACTATAATTTTTCTGTAGGTCTCTTTAAAAACAGCTGTAGCTGAGTTTTAAGTGGAGCTCAAGATGACTAAAACTGTAAAACACAAATGTCCCTCCAGGCTATGACAGTATATTGCTCTAACATTCAGATTACAACTAATGACCATTATTTTGGTGACCAGCACAGCTTTCTATAATAAGTCGTCGCTTTGATCTTGCAGCACCAGACCTGAGCACACAATATGAATGTAAATAAATAAAGACCAAGTTATCACAGCTAATGATAATAAAAGTTCTTTACATGTAGAAGTCCTTTTTAAAAGGACTGTACTTTTACAGTATCAGAAAAATGCAAGGCTTCCATTTCATTCCAGATTTTTATGCCATGCAAAGTGTTGTCTGACAAATATTTTCTACTGAACTACACATAGGAGGATTTTTTTTTTTTTTTACTTAAAGTGTATCTTATCTCAAAAACAAACATTTTATATACTGCAGCTAAGATGTAGTGGTTGCAATAGTTTTCTTTTTTCAAAAGAGAAGTAAAGGCAAACCTTTTTTGGGGGGACTTTCTCTTTTGGGCCACAGGAGTATATTTACTAACGTACTCTTGTGACCCAAAGTCAGCATATAGCGAGCTACTGACAACTATTTGCTCACAGAGCAGATCCGTGCTGCAGCCAGGAAGGATTATCACAATATTGTTGGGATCCACCCGACTGGCTGATTGACAGCTGGCTCTGCCTCTTTAGATCCGGTGCCAGCTGTGCCCGCCTCCTCCCCAATGAAGGCTCAAGGAACAGAGAGGGGGGGGGGTATCCATGCAAGGGAAGTGACTGATAGTCACGGCTCTATGCAGGGAGGAGACTGTGAGCTAAGCGATCAGCAGATATATGATCGCCCTTCAGTATGTAGAGCTGGGATGTGACAGGTGCAGTTTTCCCCACAGCAAGACTATATTTTACTCTCCCAGTACTTTTCCATTTATTTCACCTGGTGATCCAGCTAGTAACACACTTCCTGTCTTAGAGTGGCTACTCCATAACCTGTGGAGAGGCTAGTGTTAAGTAGGGTATACACAGTTAGAAATGCGTACAAACGTTATACACAACTTCGTTCGACATAGCATACAAAACCACCATTATTTAAAAGATATTTTCCATTCTAAGCTATCATCACCGAATATTCAAGGGGAATACCAAATGTTGAATTTGAATGAAATTTAAACGTTCGATTGAGGGGCGCAACAGAATTGACGTAATGAGTGTGATACTGTTTTCTTTTGCACAGGCGCATTGCAACCTCCACGAATATTTTCAATCACCGAAACCCCAAATACTCAATACCGAAACTCAATCCAAACCCAAAATACACGTTTAGAATTTTGTTCTTTCGAGGAAAATTTTCCAACATGCTCCTTTGAAATTTCCCATTCCTATGGTCCTTTTTGTCTGATGGTTACACCGTATAAATAAATATTCAAAACATTCCAAAAACCTCACAAAATTCTAATCGTGTATACCCCATTACCTAGACTAGTACACTAAAAGGTGCCCATACACTGTGCAAATTTCAGACAGCCGAAATTTGCACAGTGTGGTGCTGTCGGCAGCCTTTCGGCAGGCATCCCTCGATCAGCTGATCGAAGGAGCCTGCTGAAAAATTCTCAAATGGGTCAGAGCCAGCAGCCAATGAGCTGCCTGCACTGGTCGGGTTTTCTGACAAGTGTCGGCAGCTGCTGTATGTAAACAGAGGGATTCCTCGATCAACACTCTGTTAGTGTTGATGGAGAAATCGGGTCTATTTTTTTAGTTCAGCCCACCCCTTAGATCAGGGACGACCAAACTCCGGCCCTCTAGCTGTGGAGGGCCGTGAAGCCTCTCTCTCCAAGAGTCATGTCTGTGGCTGTGAGAATCTTGCAAAGCCTCATGGGATTCGTAGTTCCACCAGAGCTGGTGGGCCGCAGTTTCTCCTGTCACAGCCCGCTTGTGGTTAGTAGGAGGTGAGTAGGATCTTAACTGCGGTAGCTAAGAAAACCAGGTATGGACTTTATTCGTTGCTCAGTCACGAACCCCAGGCGTCGCTCTCAGTCATAGGCGGAGAGTTTGGGGTTCTTGCATCATGAGCCGTAGTAGTATGTAACACAATTGGTATGAGGAAGGTGGTATCAGCCCCTAAGCCCTTGATGGGATCACGAGGTGCTGCGTAGGTGATGTTCCCTTAAGGCCTGCTGAACTAATGCGGTGGTTGGCAAAACAGTGATCAGTGCCCACTAGTCCCGGTAGTTATAGGTATAGGCAGTCCATAGATATACACATGGACATAAGCTCATATGAGATAGGTTAGCAGATCAGTCCTGTATGCATACACTTGGTACAAGGTAAACTTCAAGGTAGTCCATACATGTGGAAAGCCCTATAGGCTTTGAAGTACTTGCGCTTAGGTGTGGATCAGTGGTGACAGGAGACACGTCTCCCAGCAGTAGGGAAGTCCTCAGCTTGGTCCAGGTGAGCAGTATCCTGTAGAGAACGAGGTTCCAGGGTGTTTGGGCATGAGAAACCCAATAGTGAACACCCTGCATTGTTCGGTTTCCGTTTAAATAGGCCGCGGCCGTGACGTCACGCGGCCGCAGCGCACTTCCGCGTTCCAGCGTGGAGCGCACAGTACGTTCCCAGATGGAGGAGGAGCCCCTCTGCGGCGTCTCCCTCTGCTGCGGTCCACGCTCTCCATACCTAAGCCCTCATGGGCAGGGCTCTCACCATCTTGTCTTAATTTGTATTGTGATTGTAATTTCTTCCTTATATTGTAAAGCGCTACGCAAATTGTTGGCACTATATAAATCCTGTATAATAATATAATAATCCCTGCCTTTGATGGACTTCACACATTTTAAGCACTTGCAGCATTTCTTTTTTTATGAGATAATAAAGGTTTTAAATAAATAAATGTTGATCATTATAGGCACCCCTGCCAGTGTTAAATGGTTTGTCATACCCCTCAATCTGCCACTTTTGCTGGACAGCTTGGTCTCGTAAAGGATATGGGGAAAAAACGTTTAAAAAAATTCACCTTTCTTCCTCTCCTTAGGTATGCATGAACTATCAAGAAAAAGCTAATATACTAAAATGCAGGAAACCTTTCAGAGCACAATCTTTGTTTTATGCTGGAAAGATTCCACAATGGTAAGTAAGGTAGAAATACAGTGATCTGTCAATAAATAAAACACACATTAAAGTATATCAAAAGTCAATTTTTTTTTTTTTTTTACTTAAAGTGTATCTTATCTCAAAAACAAACATTTTATATACTGCAGCTAAGATGTAGTGGTTGCAATAGTTTTCTTTTTTCAAAAGAGAAGTAAAGGCAAACCTTTTTTGGGGGGACTTTCTCTTTTGGGCCACAGGAGTATATTTACTAACGTACTCTTGTGACCCAAAGTCAGCATATAGCGAGCTACTGACAACTATTTGCTCACAGAGCAGATCCGTGCTGCAGCCAGGAAGGATTATCACAATATTGTTGGGATCCACCCGACTGGCTGATTGACAGCTGGCTCTGCCTCTTTAGATCCGGTGCCAGCTGTGCCCGCCTCCTCCCCAATGAAGGCTCAAGGAACAGAGAGGGGGGGGGGTATCCATGCAAGGGAAGTGACTGATAGTCACGGCTCTATGCAGGGAGGAGACTGTGAGCTAAGCGATCAGCAGATATATGATCGCCCTTCAGTATGTAGAGCTGGGATGTGACAGGTGCAGTTTTCCCCACAGCAAGACTATATTTTACTCTCCCAGTACTTTTCCATTTATTTCACCTGGTGATCCAGCTAGTAACACACTTCCTGTCTTAGAGTGGCTACTCCATAACCTGTGGAGAGGCTAGTGTTAAGTAGGGTATACACAGTTAGAAATGCGTACAAACGTTATACACAACTTCGTTCGACATAGCATACAAAACCACCATTATTTAAAAGATATTTTCCATTCTAAGCTATCATCACCGAATATTCAAGGGGAATACCAAATGTTGAATTTGAATGAAATTTAAACGTTCGATTGAGGGGCGCAACAGAATTGACGTAATGAGTGTGATACTGTTTTCTTTTGCACAGGCGCATTGCAACCTCCACGAATATTTTCAATCACCGAAACCCCAAATACTCAATACCGAAACTCAATCCAAACCCAAAATACACGTTTAGAATTTTGTTCTTTCGAGGAAAATTTTCCAACATGCTCCTTTGAAATTTCCCATTCCTATGGTCCTTTTTGTCTGATGGTTACACCGTATAAATAAATATTCAAAACATTCCAAAAACCTCACAAAATTCTAATCGTGTATACCCCATTACCTAGACTAGTACACTAAAAGGTGCCCATACACTGTGCAAATTTCAGACAGCCGAAATTTGCACAGTGTGGTGCTGTCGGCAGCCTTTCGGCAGGCATCCCTCGATCAGCTGATCGAAGGAGCCTGCTGAAAAATTCTCAAATGGGTCAGAGCCAGCAGCCAATGAGCTGCCTGCACTGGTCGGGTTTTCTGACAAGTGTCGGCAGCTGCTGTATGTAAACAGAGGGATTCCTCGATCAACACTCTGTTAGTGTTGATGGAGAAATCGGGTCTATTTTTTTAGTTCAGCCCACCCCTTAGATCAGGGACGACCAAACTCCGGCCCTCTAGCTGTGGAGGGCCGTGAAGCCTCTCTCTCCAAGAGTCATGTCTGTGGCTGTGAGAATCTTGCAAAGCCTCATGGGATTCGTAGTTCCACCAGAGCTGGTGGGCCGCAGTTTCTCCTGTCACAGCCCGCTTGTGGTTAGTAGGAGGTGAGTAGGATCTTAACTGCGGTAGCTAAGAAAACCAGGTATGGACTTTATTCGTTGCTCAGTCACGAACCCCAGGCGTCGCTCTCAGTCATAGGCGGAGAGTTTGGGGTTCTTGCATCATGAGCCGTAGTAGTATGTAACACAATTGGTATGAGGAAGGTGGTATCAGCCCCTAAGCCCTTGATGGGATCACGAGGTGCTGCGTAGGTGATGTTCCCTTAAGGCCTGCTGAACTAATGCGGTGGTTGGCAAAACAGTGATCAGTGCCCACTAGTCCCGGTAGTTATAGGTATAGGCAGTCCATAGATATACACATGGACATAAGCTCATATGAGATAGGTTAGCAGATCAGTCCTGTATGCATACACTTGGTACAAGGTAAACTTCAAGGTAGTCCATACATGTGGAAAGCCCTATAGGCTTTGAAGTACTTGCGCTTAGGTGTGGATCAGTGGTGACAGGAGACACGTCTCCCAGCAGTAGGGAAGTCCTCAGCTTGGTCCAGGTGAGCAGTATCCTGTAGAGAACGAGGTTCCAGGGTGTTTGGGCATGAGAAACCCAATAGTGAACACCCTGCATTGTTCGGTTTCCGTTTAAATAGGCCGCGGCCGTGACGTCACGCGGCCGCAGCGCACTTCCGCGTTCCAGCGTGGAGCGCACAGTACGTTCCCAGATGGAGGAGGAGCCCCTCTGCGGCGTCTCCCTCTGCTGCGGTCCACGCTCTCCATACCTAAGCCCTCATGGGCAGGGCTCTCACCATCTTGTCTTAATTTGTATTGTGATTGTAATTTCTTCCTTATATTGTAAAGCGCTACGCAAATTGTTGGCACTATATAAATCCTGTATAATAATATAATAATCCCTGCCTTTGATGGACTTCACACATTTTAAGCACTTGCAGCATTTCTTTTTTTATGAGATAATAAAGGTTTTAAATAAATAAATGTTGATCATTATAGGCACCCCTGCCAGTGTTAAATGGTTTGTCATACCCCTCAATCTGCCACTTTTGCTGGACAGCTTGGTCTCGTAAAGGATATGGGGAAAAAACGTTTAAAAAAATTCACCTTTCTTCCTCTCCTTAGGTATGCATGAACTATCAAGAAAAAGCTAATATACTAAAATGCAGGAAACCTTTCAGAGCACAATCTTTGTTTTATGCTGGAAAGATTCCACAATGGTAAGTAAGGTAGAAATACAGTGATCTGTCAATAAATAAAACACACATTAAAGTATATCAAAAGTCAAAACCTTTTATTTCAGTTTTTTTTTTTTTAGACAGATTAGTGAAGGGTTTAAAACCCCAGCCAGTTGTTTGATGCCATCTGTGGCCCATTAAAGATATTCTCTTTAGTTCTGAAGGCACAACAGAACCCCTGTTAGGGTTTGCTGCTACGTGTCTCCGCTCGGGAGATGTATCCTCTCTATTTGTCCTAGTAATCACTGTTACCAGGAAACGAAACGAGAGGCAATACAACATTTTACAGCTGTCACTAAATTTGGAAGCAAGGGGAAATTGTCCAAAGTAACATTTAAGAGGGGTTTTACCTTCAGCGTGGAGATCTTTCTTTTCACTTCCCGTTGCGTTTTCATTTACTTCAGAAGTAAAATCTCCCCAAGGAGACACACACAAAAACTGCTAGGAGTTTTAATTATTTATGGCTGTATCCAGAGCCCCAAAAAAAAACGAAAACAAAAAAAAAGATTTGTTTTTAGATATACTTTAAAAGGACAACTTTAAGTTTACCAGACCAGTCCTAACGGCCTCCAGCCATCAAAGAGAGATTGGCTCATCAGAAGGAATAAATGAGGTTGCATTGCAAGTGCACATTAGGAAAAAGTCCGACCAGGATGTTCTTGCAAAGCCTGCCCTGTGAAAATCATAAGAAGGTAAGTATTTTACAATGTGGGCTGCACTCGAAAAAACTTTGTTAGTTGTCCTTCAATCCTATTTCTAAATTATTTTATAAAGACTATAGCAATTTATATCCTAAAAGAAAAAAAATCTGTTGTTTTGACTGGAATTGCATATAGCCCTCATTTCAGGCTCTTCATTCTTGCCTGATTCTAAAACAACCATACATGCAAACAACTGGCTGTTCCTGCCAAAACTGGTAACTAGAAAGAATTTTCCTCGGGCAAAAGAAGATCATACACAATACTAAGAATGTCAGTTTTCAGGTTTGCTAATCCCACATGAAAATATGGTATGCAAGAATAAATATAGAAACTGCAATGATTCATAACAGAATTTGCAAATGCACACATACCACCAAACCCCTAACTACACCCAACTCCCCCTATACATATGAAAGTGGTCTGGACATACAAAAGTTAACCCCTCTCCCATTCTTTCATGCCAAAACTAAAAGCTGAAGAGAATGTCCCAGGAAGAATGTACAGTTTGTCTTCTGATTTTATCTGGCATGGATAAGTCGACATAGCAGGAGGTAAGAGGGACTGCATAAGTGCCATATTTACTTATTTAGTGGTTCCAGCATTGGATAGCCAGGGACTGCAGTAAAGTTAACCATATACAGAGCGAGAACTAATAAGGACTCAATATGTAAATCCTGCCCCCTTGGGG
Organism: Nanorana parkeri; assembly: GCF_000935625.1. Classification (NCBI taxonomy): domain Eukaryota; kingdom Metazoa; phylum Chordata; class Amphibia; order Anura; family Dicroglossidae; genus Nanorana; species Nanorana parkeri. The sequence goes on along the minus strand of NW_017306772.1, from coordinate 766,196 downwards.
AATGGTCTTCGGTTGCTCCTCCTACCACAGTGTCAGACTACAATGGCATAGCAGATAAGGTAGGGAGGCTGCTGAGGAAGATCTTTTACTCAAAACATATCAGCTGATGTTAAAAAATGCTGGTGAGCTATTGCGTACATTTTTAGCTGCTCTTCCCTGTCAACTTTTCTCCACAGCACAGTACACTCTATTACTATACTGACTAGGCTGGCAGCTCTCTGGTTACCTGTCCTTGACTTAGGCATAATTTTTGTTAAAATTAGTTACACTATTGTCTCAATTGACACTCCTTGGTCCCACAGAGAGAGATCGTTTGGGGGCCACATCAATTAGCATTACTCCCCTGAGTGGCTGCATATTGACTGGCTGGGGACAAAGAAGCATTTTTTTTCACTTTATTTCAGTACACCTACAACTACTACAAAATGATGCCCTGTTGTGTTACCAGTTTGGCTCTATATATATGGTTGAAAGCAACAACATAATGTATGGATAGCTGTGTGCAGCCCCTGGCCACAGCCTATTTTGGATGTACAAAAATCCAACCCTGAGCCTAAACAACTATAGTAGTTAGCACTTCCGTCTACTTTCAGAAAGGGCACATTGAAGGTGTTACTTTCATTGAAATTAGATTCCCCATTGTTGGTTTAGGGGCGGAGTTAAGGCCGAGGCAGGGTTGGGGTTAGGTGGGGCAACTGGTGGCGAGTAACTCTTAAGGCCTGGCTAGTAGCTCAGGTCTAGTGTACACAATGTAGCGTCCCCCTTACTCGGTCAGCAGTATCCCAGCACAGGTTAACACTAGCGGAGGGGTAATCTGCAGTTAAATAACTAACGGGTCTCCCTGTATTTCCTCTGTAAGAGACCTCTATAATGGATCCACAGCCCACCTTGAGTATTAGGGTCGGTTGCCATGGGTTATGACAACTTCAAATTCTTCTTGTCTAGGGGTAATATTACTCACTCTGCCCATCAGCACTTACCACCCTCTTGAGTAATCGATTGAAGTGATGTGTAGTTATGATGCTTGAAACTTTTATTGCAAAACTTCTGGGAGAGAGGAGGAGGGTTAGGATCATCCAGGCAAATGTAGACTCCATTGCACTGCAGAGTGTGGTTATTGCTTCAATGCACAGCAGGTAGAATACCTGGCATAGGTAGACGTTACTAATCCTTGTCATCAGTAGAAACCACTGGACCTGCTGTTATCAGGCTCCAGGGTCATCAGAAGGCTAGTCCCCAGGCTTCAGGCCTAGCCATCTCAGACAATCCATTAAAGAGAGAGCTCACATGGTCCACCCCAAGTATTTATCTCCTCCCTCAGCATGCCCGCTGGCCATCCTCTAACAGTGATTGGCTGGAGAGGGATATCCACTCATAGTAATCCCTCATTGGTTGCTCTGTTCTGTGACTTGTGTACACCCTGCAGTACACCTAGCAGCAGACAGATGCAAACAGTGACATTGTTTAGGGGAAATCAAATGAACCCGAACTACAAATCAGCATCAGACCACATACAATCTGATAATTACTACATTTAATTGTACTCTTTCCAATAGGGTGCTACAACTATATAACATTTTCTTGAACTCAATATCATCTGAATAATTGTGCCACAATACAAATTCTAATAACTGGAGTCCCCGGCATGTACAAATAAATAAAAGAGAACATTCATAAAATGGATATACTTTGCTTTATTAAACATTTTTGAAGTATCATTTATCTAATAAAAAGAACATACATGCCTCCTGAGGCTAAGCCTCAACAATACATTATAATATGTTAAAAGGTGTAGTTTATTTCTATTACCTAATTATTTACTTTGCTTATCCTTGAAGAAGAGGGTCTTTCTGCAGCTACTTGCTCATTAGGCTGCAGATGTTCAGTCTTGTACTTGAAGAGTTTATCAGCCACTAAGACTCAGCTGAACTCCTTTCCTCAAGCACTCTATGTTCTTTTATGCTACTGCATATACCCAGCTGGTGATAGGGTATAGCAAATACATATAATAAGGGGGATTGCATTATTAAAGCATAGCTGAACCCAAAAACAAAAATGTAATTTACTGCAGCTTATCAATCCTTGAATGTGGTGGCTACATTAGTTTTTTTAGGATTTTTTCCTTTTATTTTTACGTGGTGATCCAGCCAGCTTTTATTTTTACCTGGTGATCCAGCCAGTAACACACTTCCTGTCTTAGGATGGCCCCACTCTGTGGAACAACAGAGCCCCCCTTGTATAGTAGCACTGTCACCCTGTGGAGAGTGTAGTGTTAGATTTTAAAAGCCAAAAGACTAACAGATTAAAGCCAAACTTCAGCTTATATTTGTAAGCAGTTACACCAACAGAAAATAAAGCTTTTACATAAATTAATAAAAGCTGACAATTGTAACTAACTGCCACTGCACAGCTTGGCCTGGTAAAGGAAGTTAAAAAATAACAGACTTACTGGCTTGGTAACCAGTTGAAAATAAAGGGGGGGAGCTTAAAATGCACCCAACACATCTAAGAATTGATAAATTGCAAAATATTAAAAGAGAACTAAAGCCAAACCTTTTTTTGGCTTTAGTCCACTTTTGAGTCAAAGAGTACCCCGCAGCTGGGAAAGATCCCGACAATATTGTCGGAATCCGCCCCGCTGCCTGATTGACAGCTGGCTCTCCCTCTCTAGAGCCAGAACCAGCTGTGCCCCCTCCTCTGTGTCCCTCCAATGAGCGCTGGAGGAACAGAGAGGTAATCCCTGCAGGGAGCTGTGACTGACAGGGACTACTCTCTAGTCTAGGGAATACACTGTGAACTGAGCGATCAGGGTTCATGATCACTCAGTTCTCGATCTATAGAGCGGGTATGTGGCAGCTGGAGTTTCACACACCGGCTCTAAGTATTTTCTAGCTACAATACTTTTCTATGCAGTTACAGATTGTTGGTGTGCCATGGCCACTAGCATGTGAATTAGGTAACAGGATTAGCTACTGAAACTGGCAATTTTGTAGCTGGTTTTACACTCTGCTAGAAGTCAATCACTGGATCTACAAGTAATCACTGGAGCTGCAAATCACTGGAACCGCTCACTTTTCCTGGAATCAAAAACCCTAGGGACAATTATTCTATAGCTGCTATAAATGCTAAGGTGACATGGCCAAACACTTCAGTGCATTGGGGTTCCGTCCACCGACCCCTATATTACTGCAGGATGCAGTTTGGACGTAGGGGCAAGCAGAAGGAACCACAGTGTTCAGTGGGGGGACCAGATGATTCTCTGGGCAAGTTCTGAGGCGCAGGCAGCAGAACAGGTGGATATAACCTCTCATTTACAGGGAACATTCTCTTCTGATTTGCAATGTTGTGACAAGGATCTGTGGCTTTATGTGACAATATGACTACCTATGCGTGGCAAATATACAACAGATGTTTTTTTTTTTTACTGCTCTAAGTGAATTTGTTCCCTCAGTTTAACATTTTAAATAAGATTTAGCCATACATGCAAACCACTAGAATAAAAATAGTAAAGTAACCATTTTTAATACTAAACGCAGTTTCTCCTCCCAGAGAACAAAGCCAAAGGTCATTAACACTCAACTCCAGCAATCCTTTTTGTAGATTATCTAATAAAGAGTTTGAGCCTTTTTGTAGGTTTCCTGCTGTCCTTATTAGGGATGGGCTCGATGTTCGAGTCGTGCATGAGTTCGACTCGAACATCGGCAGCTCGTGTGCAAGACTTTGTCCAATCAGGGTCCAATACTCTGTAAGAGCCATGATTGGGCAAAGTCATGATGACTTTGCCCAATCATGGCTCACCTGCCAGATGCCGTACAACTGTAAACAGTTGGGTGGAGCTATCTTTCACCACTAGCTCCGCCCATTGTTGTATATGTTGCCGGCATCTGTCAAAATGCCATTCTGTGGCGGGAGTTCGTCGTGAGTGGACAGGTCGGCGGGCGTCGTTTTTTTAATTTATTATTATTTCTATTTTTTATTTCGCAGAGTCGTCATCATCGTGGACAACGATGGACGTCTCTGGATTACGTCGGTGGATCCATTTTTTTTTTTTTTTAAATAAAGGACTTGTCAAAAACATGTCTTTTGTTTTTTTTTCCAATTAAAGGATTTTTTCAAAAGTCCTGCCTCTTTTTTACAAATTTGACTTAACCCTTTAGTGAATGGGTAGGGGCACAATTACCCCTTACTCATTCAAAAGGGGGGAGGGCTACATCTGGGTGCCTCTTTATTAAAGAGGTACCCTGGTGTGAATAAGCCCCCCTGCCCGCACCCCCACAACCAATGCCCCAGGGCTTGTAGGGAAGAGGCCCTTGTCCTCATCGGCATAGTAAGATTTTATTACTATGTATTCCTATTACAATGCTGATGTTATAACAGGATAGTATATGCTGGAACTTTACAACTCCCATAAATAGATAAAATGTTGAAGTAATATCATTAGAAGTCGGCTGAATTTGACATAATGAAGAGTTTATTGCTAATGTTGCTATGACTATGGAACATTTTGTATGTGAAAATCATGTCCCCCCTTAATCTCCTTAGTTCCAGCGTGAACATATTTAAATTTAGTAACCGTGTCTCATAGCTCTGGTCCTCCATCCCTTTGATGAGTTTGGTCGCCCTTTGCTGGACTTTCTCCAGTTCAAGGACATCCCCTCTGTGTACCGGTGCCCAAAACTGCACCGCATACTCCAGGTGAGGCCGAACCAGTGATGTGTAGAGTACATGTGAAAAGGTTGAGGAAAAAAAAGCTACTAAAGCATAATGCACATGCTTTTTCCATTACCATGTGTTGTATTTTTCAATTCTCTAAATCTTTTATTGCATGTATTAAATTTTATTTACCACTTCTGATGACTAGCATTATGTGCGAGTTTGTATACAATGTCTATTAAGGAGAACAATAAACACAGCTATTTCAGCTGAATATAAATTAAGGATTATATACGGATTTATATGAAATAAAAGGGTTTCAATGAGTAAATCATCTTTTCATGTGAAAAGATAAATTCACACCTTAACAAGATTTACATTTTTTTGAGAAAAGTTTTGTGAAAAATAAAAGTGCATGTGAACCCTAACAAAAATTTTTACTTATTTGCTCCCTTTTGGTCTGTTTAATATAGCACTGGAAACATTTTGTCATAGAAGTACTAATACCATGTTAATTGTGTTAGAAATTCAGAGCTGTCCTGTATACTCTGCACATTTCCTGGGTTATCTCAAAGAGCCTCCCATTATTATCTTGTGAGCTTGTGAGCCACTTATGTGATAGCAATGAAGTTAAGTAAAAAAGGTTTAAAAAAAAAAAAAAAAAGGTTAAATAAAATAAATGTATGGGGAAAAAAAGTCCCCGCCCACATCAAGTTCACCTATCTTAAAGCCTAACATGGAGTGCAATCATCGTTTTCATAAAGTGTCGCCTATAGACAATTTGGGGTACCATATTCTGTCAATTTTTAAGCTTGGCATGTTGGGTATCTATTTACTTGGCACAAGCTCATCTTTTATATTTTAGAACAAAATGGGTATTATATTGTGTTTTTGTGCACTAAAATTACCTTAAAGTGTATTTTTTACTTAAATTTTGGGTTTGATAAAGAGTTGCGCTAATATCATGTGACATAAAAATGTCCAACCACTACCATTTTATTTTACAGGGTCTGTGCTTTCAGGAAATATATAAATGGAGGGGGTTTAAATAATTTTGAAGGCCTAAAATGTGGATTATAGCATATGTGCGAAAGGGTTCAAAGGGATAACAAGTGTATGTATCGCAAAGATGTACTATATTATTATTATTTTATTTCACTTTGACATAAGTATTTCTGGTCTATAAGAACTCCAATTTAGATTTTAAGCCATCCTACATGGTAACTGTAAATAATATCTCACGAAAATAGCTCCGTTTTCTAAGATCACCTGTTCTATTGGGTTATAACTGTATGTTACTGCCAAACATTTACCTAACGTAAAAGTTGTTCGTGTTTATGTGTACAAGAAAACAAAATCGTAAAGAGTTCAAGTTAATCAGCATTTAATGCTTTGATGTTGTTGTAACTTAATGAAGTCCTTGTAAAGAAACTTCCTCAAGTCATTTTCTCTATAATGAACATTTAAATCGGCATCAATAGTGCATTTGCCAGGAAAAAAAATATAGAAAACATAGTAGACTGGAAAGATCATTGTAATCCTTTCTATTTATCAATCTAATTGCCCTCTCCCTGATCTTTAATTCGTAAACTTTTGACCGAAAGTTCTTAAAAGCAAGTCATTACAGCCAGGAACTTGTTTGAGACCAATGCCACACATTAATGCAAGCATTGTTTTTGGAAACCAGAAGAGATGGAAAAATTAAACCTATAAACAATTAACCACAGCAAATAATAGAATACTCCTATGTGTATAGTTCATTATGAATCCGAGTGCATTTTGTCCGACCATGATGAATAGAGTAACATGGCAGGAGCTTTGAAAGCCTTCAAGGGACCCATCATGATGTGGAAAAATTTTCTGAAAACACTATTTTGCTCCTCCTTTTTCTTCAAAGTCTTGAGTCTATGATCCAGTATGTGGTCTAGTGACTGAGTGTCTAGGTCCGATGGTAAACTGTATCATGACCATTACAGTTTGCAATGACTTTTTTTTTTCTTTTTAACATTGTCTGGTTATTGTTTTTTTGTTTTACGCCTTTTCCTTACTGGTGAGCTGTAGCGTTTGTTGTAAGCTCTGCTCATATGACAGACAGCATGCCGTCCCCATTAGCAGTCTGGTTTTAATTTAAGACAATAATTACTTTTGATGATAAATAGTAAAGAGATATGCAGTCTTGCATTTACCGTATCCAGGTACAATTTTTACAGCAAAACAGTAAATACAAAACTGTAAAAACCGGGCTTTAAAACTCCAAAAAAGGAAAAAAAAAAATGTCAAATAAGTATTAAGGCAAAAGGTACTTAATGTGTCCTGTCCATGTTTTCTCAGGACTGGAGATTTAGATGCCAACTTCAAACAGAGAGTTGAGCAAAAACATTATCTTCAGGAATGCTCAGCAATTAACATTATGGTTTACTACACTAAAGAGCTGCTAACAAGAATACCTTAGTCTATTTCTAACCTCTGGTTTCTGGTATGTAGCAGGACAAGAGGAATCCCATCCAGTGGCGGAGCTAAGGAACAAAGGGCCCTGGTGCAAGATTTTTTTTGGGCCCCCCCCCCCAAAAAACAAACAAACACAGCGCTCTCCTCCCGCAGCGTTTGGCCAGCTGTCACTTTCTCTCCTCCCCACTGGGACACAGAGCAGCGCCCATCGTATGATCCGACACTCTCGGCGCAGAGATGGGGGGCCCGCTGGCCGCTGGGTACCGATCCGGCGCTGGGACTGTGCTGGGCCCCCTAGAGGCCCGAGGCCCTGGTGCGTCCGCACCGCCTGCACCGGCGGTAGTTCCGCCACTGATCCCATCTTTTCCTATAGCTCCCATTCATCACTATGTGATTTTCTTTACACATTTAGCTGCATGTTCTTCTTTAACGGGACTTGGTGCAATTTTGTCCCCATAGACTTTAATTAAAAAATCGTATGTACAGTGCATGTGTTTTAGCATGGTTTTGACAAGTTCCTTCCCTGCAACTTCTACTTTCTACAGTCTACAGAGGACATGGATATAAAGCTTCAGAATGCTAGATGTGGAAGCCTTCATCAGCCTGGTCAGAGCCTCTCTTTTCTACTTGTGATCATCAGGTGGACCCAGTTTCTTTGCTTCCTCTTTTCCCATTAAAATTGCAGTAGTAGCTGCGGCAAAATTGGCATAGCGGTCATGATACAAGATAGCAGCACAACTACACAGGCAAGCAACAGAAGACGCTTACTGATGGTACAGAAAGTATCACTTGTCAAAAAAAAAAAAAAAAACCAGTGGAGTTAATCATGGCCGGTAATGAATGGACATGCTTACCAAATGTGAGTGGAGTTTGGGTGGTAGGGATCACAGTCTATTGTGAAGCTGGGCATCATGTAATGACTCGCTGCCAAGCTTCCTGATTGGTCAGGAAGCTGGCCAATCAGGAAACCGGCACCATGTAATGACACGGCGCATCGTCACCTAGTGACGAGAAGCATGGGGGCGGCTTCTCTGCTAATCAGGAAGCCAGGTGGTGATTCATTACATGCCACCTGGCTTCCTTAACCGCTTGAAGACCAGGTGTTTACACCCCCTTCCTGGCCAAGCCATTTTTCAGTATTCAGCGCTGCGGTACTTTGACTGACATTTATTCTGTCATGCAACGCTGTACTGAAATTAATTTTATACCATTTTTGGCGACAGATGGAGCTTTCTTTTGGTGGTATTTAATCACCACTGCGGTTTTTATTTTTTACTATATTGAGGAAATATTACTGAAAATTTATGGGGAAAAAATGTTTTTTTAGCATTATGTTATAAAACATTTGTTATTACCCAATTTTTTGGTACAATATAAAAGACAGGGTCACGTCGGGTAAATAGACACCAAATATGTCACGCTTTAAAATTGCGCGCACCCGCGAAATCGCAAAAAACTACCATACCCAAAATTGACCATAGGCAACGTTTTAAAAGCTTTTGCCGCTCATCAGTTCAGTGTTATCAGTGATTGATGGCCCTGGAATTATTGCTCTCACTGCAACTTTTGCGGCGATATGTAATATGTGCAGCGTAATGGGCACAATCGTCGTTTTTGCACGTATGCGCATCTGACGCATGTTTGCATGCGTGTATGTATGGATGGGAACTTTTTTTTTAAATAGTTTTTTTAAATTCTTTTTCATGTGTGACTTTAATTTTTGTTTGCAATTTTATTTAATTTTTCCTATTTTTTTGCCACTTAACTTTATTACCCCAACTTGTGATAGCAAAGAGGATGTGACAGGTCCTCTTTATCTCCATAATGTCCCCTAATGTCACCTAGGACCCCCCCCAAAGAAGCTGATGAAGCAGACATCTGCTTCATCAGCTCCTGAAGCTGGAGAGTGTAATATACATCACTTCCGCATTCTAACAGCGGAGAGGGGACCGGAGGGAGATCGTGTACTGTTCTCCCTCTGATCCCCTGTCAGAGAGCCACCATGCTGGTCCCGGGCTCGCACCGGGCACAGCGAAGCCCAGGACCAGCGGGACAGCGGGAGGGGGAGAGCCGTGGGAGGGGGGGCGCACATACTGGCACCTCATACAAGCGATCTGCCGGCTCTATAGCTTATAGATTGCTTGTATGTAAATGGACATCGATGCCTGTATTTTAAATTTTGGCACTTTCCCGCTCGCCACGTACGAGTGGGCGTGGCTGAGACGACGTTTAAAAATGCCTGCTCAGATCCCGATACCCGGTAATCGGTATCAACAATTACCAAAAAAAATATTGGTACTCGATACCAAAATACTGGCATCGGTGCATCCCTAGTGTCTAGGCTACCATGAATGCTAAATACAACCTTGTAAATGTTGTAATAAAAAAATAAAAAAGGCCCCTATACCTAGAGCAATGGAGATTAAAAAGGATGATACTGAAAGTATCCCCAGCAGATTTGAGGACAGTACAATCCTACAAACATACAGATGTTGCAAAACAGAGGAATGCAAAACTGTATTTTCAGTTACACAATGTACTTCCAGTGCTCTACTCCACATCTTCCATGGGATTACTTATATTTTCTGCTTTCAAATTAAACTGGATGTTGTCCACAAATCACTATGATGTGGTCACCTTTTAAAGGCCCTCTGTAGAACAAATTCAACTATTCAGCTCAAACTACCTCAAAAGATATTGGGAACACTACAACCGAAAAATATTTATCTTCAAGCAATTGTAACTACATTTTCTTTCTGTAATAATATTTCCATCATGAGACATGGATGAACCAGGGAAGGGAGTTACTAGAGTTAGGGTGGTGAAGCACTGGACCTCAAGCTTGGTAAAGATTCTGAATGAAGCAGATAATTCCTAGCATGTAGCAGCTCTCTAATGTCTGGTGGAATTCCAACAGAGCCCATGGGAAAGTCTACTTATGTGGAGCGAACAATAGGGATCAGTCCAGATACAATTTTTATTTGCCACAACAAAAGAGAGTCTATCAGAAGTTGATAACCAATGCATTTCAGGGTTACATACAAATACCCCTTTGTCAGGAACACTGCACACAGCAGATGGCGTCTGCGCATGCGCGCGAGCACGGCGTGACCCGCAGTGTCGGGCCGGGCACTTTCGCGTAGACGTCCGTGCGTGCGCGCAGCACGGCGCGTGCGCGCAGCACGTCACGTGCGCGCATCTGCGACGTGTTGTGGCGCCAAACGGGCTATTTAAACTCAGCTCCTCCATGTCTCCAGTGCTGAGTACTCCTTCAGCTTGTGCCTAGTATCCTGTGCCTGTTCCTTGTTTTATTAGTTGTTGGTTTTGACCCCGGCTTGCTCCTGACTCCGCTGACCTTCTGGTATCCTGACCCTGGCTTGTCTAGACGATTCTCCTGCTCCCTGCCTGTTCCTGCATTGCCCGCTTGTTACCAAACCCGGCCTGTGACCCGACCACGAGATTGCCTTATGCCATACAACCTCTCTGCCCGCACGTTGCTGATCCGGTCTGCCTGACTTCGTTTACTCTCTGTCTGCCTCCCTGCTGTGCGTTTATATTATCCCTCACGGCAAGAGACCGTACGAGTTACCCTCTGGTACCGAAGTCCTCATCCAGGCACTCGTGCCCCGCTGTGCCCCAGACTACCTGTCTTCTCTACCAGGCTTTCTGGGACCAGAGTTGCAAGAGAGGGGCCGCCCTCGTCATCTCAAGCTCCATCAGGTACGTGACACCCTTCATCAGAGTTTAGGATTATCGTGCAGGAGGAATTAAACAAATCTAACAGATTCCTCTGTCGACATTAAACAGTAAGGATGGATACATTTCCCTTGCGGGGCTATTGTATTCTGCTAGTCATCACCTGCCGCTGACAGCTTATTGTCAGCAGGACCACCCAAAGCTTGAATTTTCAGCCAAGTCAGCAGGAGTCGGCCACAATTTGAGCAGTGCGTGGGCAGCTTTATAACTTAGAGGCTTGTTCAGTCAGGTTGTCTGTCAACTCCTGATAGACTACGGTATTTGATTGTGACAAACTACATCTGGACCAATCCCTACGGCTTGGCACCCTCATCCTTTCACTCCATTTAAGCTGGTTATGATGCTCATGTAAAGATGTCCTCACTTCTTGTCTAATCTCCAAGACAGCAAGTCAGCAGGAAGTGAGCATCTTAGTGGACACAAAAAGTAGACAAAGCCTTTCTCAGTAGAGTGCTGAAAAATTAGACCCTCTGTCAAGTTTTCATTGACATCCACCCATTTCTAATTTTATTCAAAACTAAACAGAATAGACATTTGTTTAAAGTTTCACTTTAATCGGCAGTTCTTTCGGATTAGTCCTTACATTTGTTTTTATTTGTAAAGTGCAATTTTCACTACATTGAGATTTGGGTTACTGCTGGGAACAGGATAGTTTGCAAGTCATTTGCAAGGAGTCGCAGCAAGATGCATAGCCTACTACTGTGTGTTAATTGGAAAGCGTGGGAGCATTTGAAAAAAAACGTTGCATCGTTCATTTTTTTAATGAGAAACTGAAAATATTTCTTTTTCATGATAAACATTAGGACATAAGAGCCCTGGCATATAGAAACAACTGTAATAATGTATCAATCTTTTTTGGCATTTTAGCAAAAAAAAAAAAAACGGAATATTTAATGAAGGCAACAGGAAACCAAGGAGTACCAGCTGCTATCTTGAAATGCTTTCAATCAGATATAGTTAAAATGAATGTAATTTTTTCCCTGTACTTGCTTTATTACTTCAGTGTACAGGAGTATACTAATAAAGATGAGGCCAAGTTATAAGAACTGCAGGAAAGCATTGTCCATGCCAACCCAGTTACATATGTTTATCTAAACTGCACTAGACAAACAAATGGAATCTGATGGGGGCTGATTTTTAACTCTTCCACCCAGCATATAGCTGAACAGATGCGGTTTGTACAGCACTACAAACCACTAAATGGTGCTGAAGAGCATCGGAATTATTCGAGGTTAAAAATTGTAGGGTTGTTTTGCATTTAATCAGGCATAGGTTCAAGCTTTATGGATAAGGTCAGCAAACGTTTGCAGGGATCAGAGATGAAGAGATCGACCCAAACCCAGCCTGTTGACAAGCCGAAACCTGGGGCTGCTGGAGCGGGAAGTTTGTAATTTAGTGGCAGTATCACTACTGTCTCTTAATGACAAATTTGCACTGCCTTGTTTCAAGCTATAAAAAAGCCAGCAGGGATCCTGGATGATGGTCATGGCCATATTTGTTTAATCACCCAGATCCCCTTGCACTGTTGTTTACGTTCCATTTCCAGCATTCTAGTGCCATTTCAGTTCCAGACAACTGTCAAGTGTAGCGACAGGGCAGCACGGCGGTGGCCATCTTCATTGTAATTGACACTGACAGGGTTATTCACAAAAGGGTGAAGAGTTTGGAGAAGGCAGGAGAAGTGAACAATCTAGGACAACATAGCTAATTTGGAAAAAGTCTCCAATACAGCTCACTTTCCAGTTGAGCTATGTTGGCCTAGATTACATTAGTACCTCTTACCCATTCCCACAAAGAGTTGAAATCAAAGAGACACCCACACTGTGAGAACGTCCTTTGATTTAAAAAAAATGCCATAAACATTGTAAACAATAGCCTTCTATGTAATTCCAACAATCATCACATCAGCCAGTGATGTAAATCCATTGTCACTCACAACAAGCCACCACCTGAGGATGTTCCCCCACCACGATGACCCACCGCATGACGATGTTGCCTCTGCCACACGACGATTTTTCCCCGCCGCTACTCCTGTGCCAAATTACAGATTCCTGGCACTGCTGGAATGTAAACACCCAGGGATGATTTGGGACATCATTGACTAAATATGGTCAGCCCTACAGGGATGGAGCAGGGAGGCGGCAAATAGTACAGATGGAGGGAGTACACCTTGCTGTGGGGGCGAGCTAACAGGAGGCACTGTCACCATGCCCTGAACAGGCAAACCAACAGTGTTTCTTTAAGCTATTGAAACAGATCACAGCAGAGCAGACAAGGATATCATGTAAAATATTTGAAGAGGAACCTACAGCTCCACCAGCTGACTTAAAATAAAAATACAAAGTTTTAAAGAGGAACTCCGCCCTTATCTAAAAAATTACATCAAAAACACCTTTAGAAATGTTTAGTAATGACAATCTACTAACAGATACTTCAAGATCATTGCAAGTTTTTATTCTTTGCATACCAGACTTTCTTTCCACCCCATTCTCACAGGGGCCCTTTTAACTAAGGGCAGATGAAGCCATCTCCCTTGCTTCCTGGAACTCTGGCACATACAGTATGACTGGAACATGTGATAGTGCATATCATCTGAGAGGAGATAAAATGCCTTTATTTGAGATCTTATGAGATTTTGCAGTTTATAGAAGAGATTTCTTAGGAAGGCACTGCTGATGTCCCAGGATGCATCTGTAAAGCCAGTGCTTTATCACCAGTGCCTAACTCAACCAGGAAGTGAAAAAACAGTAATTGTAAGCATAAAATGTGTAACTAATGATTGTAAGATGATTTCATATTACCATGCAGTGCTCGATTCTGATGTGATTTTTTGTTGTGTAAAAAGGGGGTAAAGTTCCACTTAATGACCAATATTTCATATTTAAACCCAAAAACGTACTTTTTTTTAAATTATTTTTTAGAAAGTATATACACACCACCACTGTTTACCAAGACAACCCTCTTTTGTACTGCACTAAAATCAAGAATCAGGTTATGGAAAAAAACAGAGGTGATACTGTGTATATTAAGATCTTTTTGTTAACACATTCTACATATTAACTCCAGCTCATGTGTACATCCATTGTAAGGGACATTGAAACAGGCTCACAAACTGTTTGGCTGAACATGAATGTAATGGCCATTCTGTGACTTGCAATAAAAGCCTGACATTTCTAGAAAGCAGACAAACCTGAAAAGCAGAACTCCTGTCAGAAAGCCAATTCAATGTTCATGTGGCTTAACAGAACTGCAGCTGTGAGTACTTGGCTGTGCCTCCAAGAAAATGAAACATAACATTGACAGGCAGGAGAATGGGCAGATTTGGCAAGAATGATTAGGCATATATATATTTATTTCCTTTCAGTCGTTTTACATTTTCATTTTAAAATGACATGTGAGCTGGTAATTTGCAGTTTTCAGTTGTGCTAAAATGTACATGTCTTTTTAATTAAAAAGTGTGAAATTTGAGACAATGAATGCAGTTCGTATAATATTTTACGTTTTTAATTTTTGTTCTGATTTACAGTTCATCATATGTGCAGAGTGGAGTTGAGTGTTCAGCACCTGGTATTTCAATAACCAAAAAGTGATAATTACAATGTATAAAAGGTGTTGTTTTATTACACAAGATTGGTACCATTAAATCTTTTGATTTTTTAAAAATAAACCATGCACAAGCCTAAACACACTAATTGTATGATGAAAATAAAAAATGCACAAGCCTGGGTTGCCTTCAATGAAGTCTGTATGACAAAATACAGTAAACTCTCAGTTATCCGGTATTCAACTAACCAGAACTCTCATCTAACCAGGGAAAAAAATCCCATGTGTACTCACTGTTTTGCTGATTTGCAGCATGTATTATCCTGGAAATGATCGTGTGTCTATTTGTTGTAATTTGCTTTTGATTACTGGATTTCAATAATAATATGAAGTCAATACAGAGTTTATGGTATGATATGGTATAGTATGGGGTATGGCATTAGTTAGACCTATTTTTAACTCAAGCAACCAGAAATTACGTTTAGCCGGAATCTACCAATCTCCGTCGATGCCAGATAACGGGGAGTTTACTGTATATAGATCCAGAGATACAGGAAGCTAAATGAGTGCAGGGTGCCTTCCTTATGGGATGGGGCCAAGATGCCCTGCTTAAAAAAAAATAAGCCAGAGCTGGGCTTAAACCTATTGGGACCTGTTTGATTGATATCATCAGCTCTTTATAAAGCTTATCTTCCAAATACGATAGCTTTGCATTGTATACACATATGGTAGATAACACACACTTACACACTTGGCCTATGAAGCCATTAGTTCTAGGTTGGAAAAGGTGACAAAAAGGAGGAAACTACTATGATTCTTAATGGGTGTACCCTATTTCACCTATAAGTAGTTGATTTCATTACATAACTACATATGTTTTCCAGAGAACTGCAATTAGAGCTGACAAAACTCTCCTAAGCAAATGAAGGCAGACAAGCCTCTATAATATTATACAGACAGTCGCCCCCCAGGAAACATGTTTTCCAGCATCCCAAGAGAATTTATTACAAGTCCTGCATACCTCTGTAAGCATAACCGTAAATCAGACTTTAAAAGGATTATTATTCTTACATGAAATTACTAAAAAGTATGGAATCTTAATGGCAGCCTGGCTAAATGTATAATATGGCTGTGAGAGACAGGAGAGCTGGAAATTTATGTTGTCCTAATCATTTTAACACAGCAAATCTTAAATATTGTACGGATAGGACTTTTTAGGTGGTACAATAATATTGCCTATACAGTGAAAAAAAGAATGATTTGATCCCCTGAAAATATAGCAAGTTTGCCCACTTACAAAGAAATGAAAGATCTATCATTTTTATCATAGGTGTATTTTAAATGATAGAGACAGAATATCAAACAAAAATCCAGAAAAAACACGCTACAAATGTTATAAATTGAGTTGCAGTCCAGTGAGTATTTGATCCCCAAGCAAAACATGACTTAGTACTTGGTGGAGAAACCCTTGTTGGCAAGCACAGAGGTAAGACATTTATTGTAGTTGGTTCCCTGGTTTGCACACATCTCAGGAGGGATTTTGGTCCACTCTTTTTTACAGATCTTCTCTAAATCCTTAAGGTTTCTTGGCTGTCGCTTGGCAACTCGAAGTTTCAGCTCCCTCCATACATTTTCTATAGGATTAAGGTCTGGAGACTGGCTACGCCACTCCGTGGCCTTAATGTGCTTCTTCTTGAGCCACTGCTTTGTTGCCTTGGCGGTATGTTTTGAGTCATTGTCATGCTGAAAGACCATCCATGACCCATTTTCAGTGTTCTGGCTGAGCAAACGATGCACATTAAAGTGCATTGTATTTTCTGTTTAGAGCGGCTCTGTATGTATTGGTACAGCCGAATACACACGGACAGCCGCTCAGGTGTGAATGGAGCCTTAGACTACATCTAAATATGGAGTCCATAATGACAACAGCTCTGCTTGTGATATAGATGGGCCCTTTATTGGATATTGCAATCAAAACAATTCTCTGCTGTACGTCTTGATATATGTGGCTGGGAGGGAAGAAGCCTAAATCCTACCTTGTCGATCCTTACATTTTGTACTGTGCAAAAGTTATTAGGCAGGTGTGGGAAAATGCTGTAAAGGACGTATGCTTTCAGAAATAAAAATGTTAAGTTTATTTTTATCAATTAACAACATGGAAAGTAAATAAACAAGAGAAATCCTAATAAATATTTGGTATGACCACTCATTGCCTTCAAAACAGCATCAATTCTTCTAGGTAGACTTGCACACAGTTTTTTAAGGAACTCGCCAGGTAGGTTGTTCCAAACATCTTGGAGAAGAAACCACAGATCCTCTGTGGATGTAGGCTGCCTCAAATCCTTCTGTCTCTTCATGTAATCCCAAACAGACTTGATGATGTTTAGATCAGGGCAATGGGGAGCCAAACCATCAATTACAGGACTCCTTGTTCTTCTTTACACCGAAGATACAGCAGTTCTTAATGACATTGGCTGTATGTTTGGGGTCGTTGTCCTGCTACATAAAAAATAACAAAAAAAAATGTAAAAACAACCTTGTTTTGTACAACCCCAACTTCAAAAAAGTTGAGACACTGTGTAAAATCTACATAAAAACATGATTTGCAAATCTCATAAACCCATATTTTATTCACAATAGAAAATGGAAAATATAAAATGTTTAAACTGAGAAAATGTACCATTTTAGGAAAAAGAATAATGTTATTTTGAAACTGATGGCAACAACACGTCTCAAAAAGGTTTTGCCATGTTTACTACGGTGTAGCATCCCCTCTTCTTTGAACAGCACTCTGTAAACATCTGGGAACTGAGGAGATCAGTTGCTGGAGTTTTGGGAGAGGAATGTTGTCCCAATTTTGCCTGATATACGATTCTAACTGCTGTGCACAGGGTGGTTTTATATTTATTAATTAAGGTCCATGACCTGTGACTGAAACAGCTTTCTGGAAGGACATTGTCAGAATCAATGTGGTTTGTCAATATGCATTTTAGTCAATTCCAGTCTGCCTTTTTTATGTTTTTCTTTCAACAGTAACATACTCCTGGGGCTGATCACATATTGATGTGCCTTGATCTTGGAGTTCAGCTTGCATCTCTTTGGAATGTTTGCTTGCCTCTTTGTCTACGGTCAAGTTTTCTCTTGCAGCTACGTTCAGGAAGGTGTAACATGCTTTTTTGTGTATTTTAGCTCATGACAACAAGCGCCCATGCCCTAGCAACCTATACTTTATTTTACATTATTGGACAAAACATAAATGCATGAACAATGTAGGCACACAAGTGTGAAAGGAGACATTAGGCCTGGTTCACACCTAGGCATTTTTTGCAGTAGAAAAAGCGGCTCCAACACAAGAAATCCCATGATTTTCAATGGTGCCTGTTAACACCTGAGCAACAAAACGCTGAATACATAAAAAAGTACATGAGCTTCTTTTGGCAGTTTGCAGCTCATTTTTTCCCCATAGATTTCAATAAAAATGCCCGGAAATGCACGACAGAAGCATGTTGCATTTTCGTGCCCGTTTTTGCACGTTTGTATGTGCGTTCGTCCATTGGCAACAATGTTTCCTAAGCTGCCAGTCAAAACTCACAGCTTCATTTGCATTTTCCACACACAAAAATGTGCAAAACGCGCATAAACATGCATAAAAAATCTAGCGGAACCAGAGCGTACAAATCCGCAAAAACAATGACGCCTTGGTGTGAACTAAGCTTGAAATATCACTTTTTTGATACAATTATTTACAATCTTTTCTAAGGGTACCAACAAATCTGTTCAGGCCATTTTAGAATATACTGTATGACTGTGTGTATATATATATAGATATGCACATCGTATTTTTCGCTCCATAAAGGCGCACCTCACCATAAGACGCACCTAGGCAGGGTAGGGTTCATTGTAGTGCCTGACAGCTAACACAGGTGGCGCTGTGATTACAGCGCCACGATCTCAGCGATCACACAGAGCAGACGAAGAAAGGGCGTTATTCGGCTGCTCTACGGGTCTATGGTGAGCTCCTATGCCGTGGTCACGGGTCCCCCAGAGGAGCGGGTAACCCCGAAAACCGCAGCGGGGGAGGGGGGGGGTAGCTTGGCCGAACATGTGATCTAATCAGATCACTTGTATGAAAATGAGCGGCGGCTCCCCCTGTACATTTGGCTCTGCTTGTCCAGAGCAGGGCTAAATGTACAAAAAAAACAACTACTCGTCCATCGCCCGGAAACTGCATGTCCCGGGCGTCGGCCGATAGGAATTTCACACCCCTGGGTACACTGACAGCCCCGCCGCCTCAGGTCACACACATTTGCTCCATAAAACGCACAGACATTTTTGCCCGCCTTTTGGGGGGGGAAACAGTGGGTCTTATGGAGCGAAAAATACGTTAATTTTAATTTATTTTTTTAAGTTTATGTAAAGGCAAAACTTTTTTTTATCGGTTTTGCATGCAGTGGGTCAAGTTCAAATCCTCTGTCAATTTTGTGTCCTTGCTGTGGAGATGTATCCCTCCCTTAGTCCTGGTGACCATTGTCACAAAAAAAAAGAGAAGTGACGGAACAGTAGAGACAATGTTCCGGTGACAACTCTTTAGGAGTAACAAATAGCCTAGTATGGGTTTTAACCTTTCCCTACCTTATCCAAAACAAAACATGTTTTGGCTATACTGCACATATTTTTTTTAAGTAAAAGTAAATTAGTGACCATGTAATTTGGTTAACTGAATGTGAATATGTTAGTGAAACATGTTGCCTGGGGTGGTCCCAGGAGAAAACTACTAATAGTTCTTAATGGATGTCGCCTTTTTCATGTATAAATGGCAGATGTAATGAAGATCAATCCACATATGTTTTTCTGAGTATTCCAATTACAGCCTGACATAAATGGATTAAATGATTTTCTGGCAGTAAAAAACAAAACAAAAAACTTTAGCTGTATTTTGTAAAGTTCACTGAATGGTTAATTTAGAAATTATTAAATTTTGATGTTTCTTAAAGTGTATGTCCAGGCATTATCCAAATGTGCTTCCAAACATCTCTATTACACTATGAAACATGCCCTAACATTTTATTTTTTCTTTGACCCTGTTTCTGTCAGAGATACTGATTCTATTATTTACTGTGACATTATCAGGCTTTTAAAATTCTTGTTGGGGCAGCTTCTGGGATGTAATTTTCTACTGATGTAGGCACGCCCCTAGAAATACATCTGCTAGGTGCCCTTTCCTTACACTTATGGTCTATTTATAAACAATTTGCAGAGCCACCTGTGAGTTCACCCTGTGTGTTAATATTTCTATTTCAGCTCAAATGTAATGTTATACTGCATGATGGCCACTAGATGGTGCAAATGAGCATAGGAAATAAATACTTATTCCCGATGCTCCTCAGCAGAGAAGCCTGGCAACTAGAATTGGGATGGGGGGGGGGAGGGGGGGTTCATCAGTACAGGTTTCCTTCCATCCTGCAGCACAGAACACAAGTTTGAATCAATTTCTGGTATATAAAGCCCTTGTAGCTGTTCAGGACTGAACTAAAAAAAAAAACCTTGAATTTCCTGTTAGGTATCTCCTCAGTCTGTATAATAAATATATTCCATTCAAATACATAGATCATTTAGATGAAATGATCTGGATTTTTTTACCAGTAGCAACAGGTAGGAGATACAAATAAACAGTCTGCAATAACAAGATAGTACCCCAGGCACTTAGAGGTTGGTTTTACAACATGCAGAGCCTTGTTCGTTTCATACAGGGATGTCAGCTTAACCATTGGGTCATCAGCGGAATCAAAGCTTGATCTCGTTTGTCTAAAATACTTTGTCCCTTTTTAAAAGCAGAACTTATTAACAAGAGCGCTGTATTTTCTTTTGAAATGACAACTGTGAGATTTCAGTTCATGAGATAAGATTATCAAAAATTCAAAAAGATACTGAGGATGCAGTCAAAATGGGTTCCCTGATAAACTTGCCACACACTTGGCGCCTGTAACATTTGATAAGCTTAAAACTGCTTGTGCTTGTGACCAAGAGATGTCAGAGCTGGTATAGTGGTATTCCACCGATTGCATTTGTACAATAACACAGGATCATGGGAAACAATGCAGAGGTAGCTACCCTGGAGTTTTTGGAAGATTTGCCCTCCTACAAGTTAGTAGTGATTTAAACGGTTTCCTTTTCCAAAAACATCTGTGGTATTAAAGCTTATACAAGACAGTGTCGTTAGAAGTTAAAACCATGTCCAATAAAGTTACAATCTGAACAATTTTGAACTCTAGTAACTGTGTAACTACTGTTAAGTAAATAAACACTTTTTTTGTTCTTTTGATGTGTCATATTGCCACCAGATACATACGCTCTTGAAAAAGTCTTATGATGAAACATGTCCAATAGCTGCACATCACCAATACCAATGTTGTCATTGGATATGGCTTTTATGATTTTAAAGAGACCTTGCCACCAGGTAAAAGCTTAGAAAAATGAAGTATTTTAAATGTTTTTCCTTTTCTCAAAGGGTTATTAATATGCATTTTTTTGCATATATCTACTGCTAGCAAGTAGTAGATATATGCAAAAACTTTTTTTTTTTAAACCCTTTCAAAGAGGTTTAAACTTACCTGTGTCTTCACCGCGCGCTCCCGTCCGAACAGCTGAAAAATCTCGGGCGGCCGCAAATGATCTTGGGGCGGGCGCATGTGCAGTTCAGATTTTCGGCCGGGAGATGAGCAGAGACACAAGGTAAAGTCTATGAACGCATGCACCCTCATGCAGACACCGTGGGACAGGAAGTGCCAGCAAGCACAGAGGATTCAGCGCTGGATCGGAGACCCACAGCAGCGCTGGAGGGACAGATGAAAAGGACAGAAAAGAGGAAGAAGATCGGATTAAGAGGCATCATTTAAGGTAAGTGCTGACAGTAACTTTGGGGGGGAGGGAAAAATAATTTATACTTTATTGTCACTTTAAATGTATTTGTATTCACTTGCTATGTGCCTTTAAAATTGCGAGAAATTTTTACTACTCCAGAATAAATTCCCTAGTTAGCCCATTCCCCTTGCATGCCATAGTCCTCTACTCTTCTGGAGGTGTCTAATCACTGGCTGTGCTGGCCCAGCTCATCCACCCCTCACTTTGCCTCCCAAACTTTTCATGTAGCTGCTGGAGGAGGAGCAAAGGTCAATATTATAGTGTCACTTGAGTGACATCTCAGAGTCTCCTGGGGCTGCTGACATCACATTCAAGATGGTGGCCCTCAGCAGCAGTTTCATGATTTTTTAATGCCCACACAAGGGAGACTTTGTAACATGCCTCAAATATGGTAAATGCACAGATAATCTTAAAGGAGGATGTCTGTGAAGGTTCTCATCCATCCAGGTCATTGTATATCTGTAAAAAATAAGTCAAGGCAACTATCTATAAGTCCAGTTGCCTTGACTTATAGATAATCTTATAGGAAGATTTTTTGTTGAAATAAATAATCAGGCAACTGGCTCTCTAGCATTTAATAAAACATACAGCACAATAATTTTTCCCCCAAGCTATTAGACTACTATCCCATGATGTACAAAAGAGATCTGACCAGTGGGTGCAAGATAGTAAGATGGGGTGAAGACAGCTTGCAAGCAGTTATGTGACTTAGAGGATCAGGCTTACACATGAGATAAGTTGGGAATGGGAGATGTACTATGTGGCACTAAGTAATTGGCCAACTAATCGATTATGAAAATAATCGTTAGCTGCAGCCCTAAATAAAAGGACAACCTGTTTGAGGTCTTATACCTTCAAGTGGAACTTGTGTGTGTGTGTGTGTATGTACCACCATCCATGTCGCTTCTAGTGAAAACTGAAATCTTCTACTGAAGTCTGTTGAGAAACCAACACTTCTGGGAGTATCAATGTTCTGGTCCCCCTCTAAGCTCAGTGGTTCCTCCTGCCAACCTCCAACATCACTACAGAACATAGTGGTGGCATGGAAGGCTACCAAGAAACCACTGAGTACTGCGAGGGATGCTGGAGAGCAAAACTGCCAGAAGTGTTGGTTTCTTCGCAGACTTCAAAAGGAATATTTCTCTTCAATGGAGCAGGCAGTGGAAGAACCAGACAATTTACTTCCCTCTTTTGCAGAGACTGATTTATGCCAACTTTTCCTTTGTTTTTGTTTTTTTACCCAACAGGGTCACTTAAACCATTAACATGATATTTAATTCCTCATTAAATCCTTCTCTTTCTAATTGCACTCAGTTGTACATTTACTTCTCAAGGCTATCATGTATCCTTATTAGGAATTTCTTATCTAGCCTCTAAGGGCCTGTATTGAAGGGCAATCAATCTTATTTTGCATGCCCATACAAATCATGAGAATGCAATACCGACTTGAAGGTTAAATACAGGTTAAAAGGAGATCAACTGCAGGTCAAATCTAGCTGTTTATGAATTCTGAATAATCTCAGAAGCATCTCAAACTGTTATCACCCACATAGCCTAAAGTCCATAGACATTGGGGAATGTTCACCCAATCTGGCAAGATCAGGGAAGGTTTGTATGTTTATAGGCCCTTCCTGATCATTTGGTGGCCACACAATGCCTGTATGTCTTAGTGTCATGCAGTGTTTGTAGGCAGTTTATGCCCTTGTATATATTTTAACTTAATTCTTCCTGACTCTGTCCATCTAGCTTGTTGCTGTAAACCTTCATTCTAAACTACACACTCCAAGAAAGAAGCAGACTAGTATCCTTGCCAGTCCAACAGGTTTAAGTCCATGCTGACAGACCAGTACCAGCAGGTTCTGGTCCATACTGACAGACCACCACCAATGAAAGCCAGTTTAACAGGTTCAGGTCCATGCTGACAGACCAGCATCTACCGCAAGCCAGTTTAACTGGTTCAGGTCCATGCTGGCAGATCAGTACCAGCCACAGTGTTTTAACTTTTGGCAAATTAGCACTCCAATGCCACCAGAAAAATTTGTTCTCTGTACTTACCCTGTTTTCAAGTGAACCTGTACTGAGAATAACTATAGGAACTCTTTTGTTTGGGGGGGAAGGTGAGGTATATACATGTATATATATATTTTTTAGGGTTCTTCTGGGGTTTTTTTCCTTGTAAGGTTCACTAATGTGAATTTTGTACGTCTAAGACTAAAATGTAAGATATGTTATTATTAGCATTTTTTTAATGATATTGATTGAATTGTGATTTGAGATGCGATAATAATCAATTAAAAATAAACAAATATTCTTTGTAGAAAACTATAGGAGCTCTCATTGCTGTTCTACAGCTAATACTGATTTCCCAGTATTCTCTGTGCTCATGACTTGTCTTTGACCCGAAACAAGAATGCAGCTTGTGAAGTAAAAAAAAAGTCAGAACTGCATTTCTGCAACTAGATTTTTGAAAGTGAGAGTTCAGCAGTGGCATACTGGGCTTTTTCTCGGTACAGGTTTCCTGTAGGCCTTGTTCATACTGGCTTTAACATGTATAAGACCAGTGTGTACAACAAGCTTTTGCCAACGATTTTCACAACTTTTGGCAAGTTTTGAGCAGCTTTGTTAAAGCCTCTAAAGAACCACACAGCTTCAGTTTGAGAAGGTTGAGAATGGATTCTAATGGAAGTACTGAATGTCATTTTAAACAAGCTGCTAGTAGACTTCAGTACTACTTGGAAGCTTATTAAAAGCCTGCTGAATCCTGGTAGCAGCTTGTTCAGTGACAGTCGGCACTCCCATTAAAGGAGAACTATGAGGTGAGTGCTTTTCACTCACCTCATAGTTCTAGCCGACCTGTGACAATGAGACTGTCACAGGTCGGCTCAGTAGATCGGGAAGTGAGCGAACACATACCGGCGTTCGATCACTTCTCGATCCTGTCACAGCTCTCTGCCGTGACAGGGGAGTGGCTGGATCCCCCCCTCCCCGCTCCAATCCTCCTGCGCTGACTGGAGGAACGGACGGGGAGGGGGTGGGTACAGCTGGCTCTGCCTCTAGATAGGCAGAGCCAGCTGTCACTCACGCAGCTGGGCGGATCCAGACATAATTGTCGGGATCCGTTGCAGCGTCTCAGTATACCGCAAGCTGCAGCTCGCGGTATACTGAGCTTAGGGTGACGGGAAGACGCTAGTTTGTGTCCTCCCGTTACCCTAAGGAGAACTATGGGGAAAAGCCCTAACCCCATAGTTCTCCTTTAAGATCTACAGTACAGTATGTTTACCATTCCTATACTAGAACTGAAGTTTTCTTTAGAGAGAGCCAAACGCTTCCCAAATTTTATGCAAAAGCTTACTGTGCACATTGCTCTTATACAAGCTAAAGCCCATGTGAACAAGCCTTAGGGTCGGGTCATATTCAGTTTGTTTTATGTATATAAGAGCTCTTGCACTGCTGCCTATCTTGAGAGACTAACTAGAATGATTACATTGATAAATGTTCCATGTGCACTGTAAAATTGTCTTTGATCCCAATAATGGAACATATGGGAAAAAAAGATTAAATTAAATAGAGATGTTGCACCATAACAATCAGTGAACTATTTGCTTTCATTTCAAACCCTCAATCTTCAACATCTAAACTATGACCAAATGTGTGATGCCCAAAACAATCAATCATTACATATCTTCCCAAACGTCTACAAAGTTTCCTTCGCCATCCATATTTAGAGAAAAATATTCAAACAGGCAAAGCAAAAAAGACAAGGGCAATATTTCATGTAGAAAACAAATGTCAGCTGTCATTTTTCTACTGCAGGTTAAGTGTTGAAACCTGATATTTTGCTGGCTGCTACTTACACCACCAATATCCTTTGCACCAGTCCGGATACTTATGCACTCTTAAATTATCTAGTTCAGCAGCTATTTAAAAAACGGAAAACCTTAAGGGTCCTTTCATTAATGTTTTCACCCAATATTCAATCCAATTTATTTATCCAATTGCAAGTGCAGTAACCCGACAATAAACCATGACTGTGGATTGTTTCCTAAGGGTTACAGAACATTTTGCATTTCTTTCTACCTAATAAAATAAGCCTATGGAAGAAGTGCTATTCTTGAAGCTGTAGGCAGTAGAGTCTGGTCACCCTTGTATATATAATGGTGTAGGCCAGTGGTTCTGAACCTATGTAACCTCAGGACCCACATTTGTCCTCGGTCATTAAGTCACGAACCAAGTCACACTGCAATGGAACGCACAGCATTTTGGTACTGCACGTTCCAGTGCAGGCGATCAAACTGTGGGTGGAAGCTGCGTTTGGGGTGCCATTTAAATGAATGGCAATGCAACGTACCTCCCACAAAAGATCGCACAGTAGGTGCGATTGTGTGGTACAATGTGTTAATCGCATGGGACTGTACGATTAACGCACGATTAACGCTCTAGTGTGAGCGGGCCCTCAAAACCACTGACAGACACACATAAACACAGACACATTCTCACACACACACGTATACACTCCCAAAAAAATCTCTTTTTCTTTTTTTTAAGATCCACCCAGTCTTCCTACCTTACGAGAACTGGAGTGGATCCTCAAGCTGGGGTCCACAGTGGGCATGTTGTGCTGTGATGGAGCTCCATCCATATGTGCATTGCTTGTACAGCTTCCATGCATGCCCGTAGAGGTGCCGGGAGCCAGAATGTGACATCATTCTGGTCCAGGCATCTCTATAGGACATGTGGGAGCTGTAAGCAATGCACGTATGGATGGAGCTCCCTCACGGCCATATCCCCAGCCCACCACACCTCAAGCCGACACTCGGCGCTGGGCAGCATATTTTAAATGGCTGCTCAGTGCAAGAACTGACAGTGCTGCGCTACTGGAAGGCTGAGAAGCCTCTCACCTAGAAAAGCGGTGACCCACTGAACGTGGGGTCGCGACCCACGAGTTGAGAACCAAGGGTGTAGGCCACAGGGCATGATGGACTATGCTCAGTTCCCAGCTAATGCTGCTCATCAGTAGTAGTAGTATTAATAGTATTTAGAGCGGCCAATAATTTTTAAAACTCTTCTGGCTATGTGCCAATTTGGTGGCATTTAATCAGCCACCATGATTACATGGTTTCCAGTGATCAAATAAAGGAAAAGATGGTAGAAAGCGAGTAAAATCACCTCAATGTCCCTCTATCCTTGATAGATTTACAGGCCAAATGTTATCATTTGGTCTCTTGAAATCAGGAAAAGTCTCTGGTTGCAATCAACAAAATTGCCACATATATGGTCTGCAATATGCTTCTAACATTAATGCTGACCACGCACACAGCAATTTTCAAGCAACTGCAAAAACAACTAAATAGATCAAAGTAATCTACCACCTACAGTTTAGGTTATTTAACCGTGCTGAGAAAAAATGTTGGCCGTAGGTTGCATTCACCTGTTTGGTCATGCTGGTTGAGATTGCCTGAAAAACTGTGTGTGACTATGGCCAGCATAAAACTGCTACAAAAGCCTCACAGGTTTTAACAACCCCGCTTATAGGTATTAGAAGAACAACCATTTGTTTTTATCCTACATTTTGATTTCTTTTTTCTACTCCGGGAGGAGCAGCTGGAAGTGGGGGTCTATAACAAGCTGGACCATACACACTTTAAATTCAATATAGAAGGCACAAAAGGAATAACATTTAATTAAAAGCCACATAAAAGGAAAAAAAAACCAGGACTGGTATTGTGATGTCCCTGGCAATTATGTTTATAAAGGGACTACACAACTTAGCACAGGGGTGCCCACAATTTTTTTGTGTTGAGATCTACTTTTCAAATGATGAGTTACATGAGATCTACCAATGAAATCTGACACTGCACTGTTGCCTCTCCTGGCTGTCTCTCCTCACTCTCCTGGCTGTCTCTCCTCACTCTCCTGGCTGTCTCTCCTGGCTGTCTTTCCTCGCTCTCTCTCCTGGCTGTCATTCCTCGTTTTCTCTCTTGGCTGTCTCTCTTTGCTCTCTCCCCTGACTCTCTCTCCTGGCTCTCTCTCCTCGCTCTCTCTCCCCGCTCTCTCTCTCCTCCCTCTCTCTCCTGGCTCACCTTGCTGTATTTTGCAACAGGCTGTGTAACCTAATATTCTTTGATGTAATACATAGCACTTCAACCACCAGTATCCACCACAAAGGTGTCAGGGAGCTTGGCTCAGCAGACTCAGGCTAATAGGTAACCATGTGTGCACAGCTAAATATATACCAAAATGGAATAAAGGGGCCACCATTCATACCCTCTGTGATCTACCAGCATCAGCTTTGAGAGCTACTGGTAGATCATGCTCTACCTAATGGGCACCCCTGACTTAGCATCTCTTCCAGCCTTCCTTCTTACAAACCCACTGCTACCTTATGTTTATATAACACAGCAGAAAGGAAACATTGCATGGCCATATTTCCACATCATCATGCATTTTGGTATAACAAAACCAGCAGTAATCCTTCCTGGCGGGGTGATCATTTTGACTGTATTTGTACTATATAAAGCAAGCATTGTACTTGTCCACAACTATACAGGTATGACTCTACATGCACAGGGAGGGGCTGCTTCCATCCCTTTAACTACAGTCCTCATGAAACAACCAGCATATGTATGTAAAATGATAAACAGATCAGATCCAAGAGAAAAAGCAGTCAACACAACTATAAATATTAATTCAATGTAAGTGTATAGAGTACAGCCTCTGCATCAGTTTATGTAGGCATACAGAAAATAAAGGGATGTATTCTCTATGCAATAACTATTACTAAATTATAAGCTCTCACGAGCAGGGCCCTCCTAACCCTACTGTACTGAAATTGTATTGTAAAGCGCTGTGCAAACTGTTGGCGCTATATAAATTATAATAATATTATTATATGAATAATACATATATATATTTTATAATAATAATAATACAATCAATAATAATTATTAATAATAAAATGGATATATTTAAACAATCAGATCTAAAAGAATGAGCAGTCAGTACTCCTAAACACAACTATAATTGGATGTAAGTATATAGAGAACAGCCCCTGCATCAGTTTATACAGGCATCCAGAAAATAAAGGGATGCATCATCTATACAATAATTACTAAGAGCGGATGTATTTAAATGACCAGATCTAAGAGAATGAGCAGTCAGTACTCCTAAACACAACTATAATTCAATGTAAGTATATAGAGTACAGCCTCTGAATCAGTTTATATGGGCATACAGAAAATAAAGGGATATATCCAGCATGCAGTAACTACTATTGAAATGATCAGATCTAAAGGAGCAGTCAATACTCCTAAACACAACTATAATATTTAATCAATGTAAGTATATAGAGTACAGCCTCTGCATCAGTTTATATAGACATACAGAAAATAAAGGTATTTTGTAGGTACCATTTAGATGATCAGATCTAAAGAGCAGTCTACACCCCTAAACATAATTATAATATTACATCTACGTAAGTGAATACAGTACAGCCTCTGCCTCAGTTTCAATAGTCATACAGAAAATAAAGGGATGTATCCTGCATGCAATAACTACTATTTAAATGATCAGATCTAAGAGAAAGAAGAGTCAGCACTCCTAAACACAACAACTATTATATGAAATCAATGTGAGACTGAGTCTATGTAGTACAGCTTCTGCTTCAGTTTATATAGGCATAGAGAAAATAAAGGGCTATTCAACAACTACTGATGTATTTAAATGTAACCAGTTGAAATGAATCTAAGGAAGACTTTGTATTGGAAACTTCCAAAGTATTGTTAAAAGCTATGATTTATTATGAAAACACCACCCCACTGATCAGAGAGGTTTACAAACACATACACACCCACCAACCCCTAGAGGGATGTTCAAAGCAGATCATTTGAGGGTGAAGCTTGGAGAACAAGACAGTATGAAGTCCTGCTCTTCTATTGCGCTATGTTCTTATGTCATTTATAGCACACTGTGCACATGAATCACCTTCTGGGTCAAGACATAAAGGCAATGATAGTCACTTACCCATCCATGGCCCGGAGGACGAGGGGGAAAAAAATATAAAAGAGAGAGATAGAGGGAAGGTAGACAGGCAGAGAGCAGAAGAGACCAGTGCAGAGAAGAGGGAAAAGGAGGAGGGAAGAAGGAAGGGAGATGATTGAAGAGGAGGAGGAAAGGAGGAGGGCAGGGAGAGAGGTGCCACTAGACAAGAGGAGGTGGGGGAGTTATGACTTTAACAGCTTCACTGCCAGGAACATAACAATCTATTTGATACACTACATTTATCACAGCAGCTGATGAACAACAACATTGCATTTAGGATTGCTAACTCGTCTCTAGCATGTTATTTAACACTGACACACTCCTAAAGTATCCAAGCTCAAAGCTGACCTTCATACTGCAAATATGCAATCATAACAATAGTCAATATATTGTATATGCAACCAGGTTGTAGAACTGAATTTGTACTTTGTACTTTGTACGATTATCGTAAGGTGTGTGGAAGCCGTGCGACCTCTACTACTGTAAGGTCGCACGACTTTAAACTTACGAACATGTTCGAAAACCCGCCGAGCATCGTACGATGTTCGGCGGGTGTGTAGCATGTTTGTAAGATAAAAGCCGGACGGGCGTATTTACATACGGTGTGTGCAAGCGCGCGTTGCCCGTTCGGCATTGCGGTCATCGGAAGCCTGCCCCTCAGGGGGCGTGGCTTGTGATCATCGCAAGTACGATCTGCCTATGCAAAAGTCTTGTGATGGTTGTAAGGTGTGTGCCCAGCCTAAGGCTGAATGAGAAACAAATAATTAGTGCATGGCCAGAAAAAATACTTGATGGGTAAAAATCCCCCCGCTGTCAGAACACCCAAACAGTGATAGCTGATTGGCTGCAGTCACTGTTCAGATGAGAATTATCAGACTGGCACCTTTGACAAAGGACCATTGAAATATTTACTTGTTGATTGGTGAGGTCAGCAGCACTCGGTTGAAATTGGACCAGTGTATGGCCAGATTAAAGCTTAACCCTTTTTTTTTTTTTTTAGAACCTCTGTCGGGCTTTTATTGCTACTTGTACCCTCACTGTGGAGAGGATACTCATCAGGACAGAAATTAATGGGAGATCCAACATTTTACAGTTGCCATCGAAACAAGAGCCAAGGGTTAGTTCTCCAATGGGGACACTTGTTCTGGTGGCAACTGTATAAGAGGGGGCTTCCTCTCACTTATAAGCCCTGGTTCACACCTAGGCGGCGCCGTTTTTGCGCGTTTGTACGCGCGTTAGCAGCATGCGGTTATTTTCACGTTGTGCACATTTGTATGCATGTTTTAACATGCATACATGAAGATGTGCGTTTTGATTGGCAGCTCATGGACCATTGTGAGCAATGGAAGAACGCATGTATAAACGCACAAAAACGCTCACGAAAATGTGCAACATGCTTCTGTTGCGTGTTTTTGGGCCTTTCCAATGAAGTCTATGGGAAGGAAAAGCGCTTTTAACTGCCCAAAGAAGCTCCTGTATCTTTTCAGGCATCTGGTGTTTTCCTGCTCAGGTGTGAATTAGGGCCATTGAAAATCATGGGATTTCATTTGTTGGGCATTTAAAGGCGCTTTTCAAACTGCTCAAAAACTCCTAGGTATGAACCAGGGCTAAGAGATATCCTTCATGTGCTGTTGTGTTTCTTAAAATATAGGAAGTTACATTCTCTCCAGCTTAGGCACAGGTAGAAAGAAAAAAAACATAGCAGAGGGTTTTAACTCTTCTGTACTCTCTCCCTAAGAAAACATGTTTTAGCTTTATTACCATTTGAACATCCATACCAGCAGCACTCCACAGTTATATCTCACAGGAAAGTGCCTCTACTCTAAAAGGGTCAGTTGGTTGTGTTTGCCTCCCAGGTCAAACATTCTCCTGGATGATTTTACTGTCTTTAAAATGTTTCAAAGTGTTATTAGCAGGGATGCACCGAAATTTTGGTCGCTGAAACATATTGGCCGAAAATGGCAATTTTGGCAAAAAGCCGAAAGTGTCATCTTTCGGCCGAAATTGCGGTGCATCCCTGGTTTCTCTCCTTCCCGCTGGGCACTGCTGTGTGTCCCCTCTGACACAGCACAGTGTCCAGCGGGGAGAAGAGAAACTGTCACTGGAGCCCGAGCAGTGCAGGGGAGGAGAGCTATGTGAGCAGCCGGTGTCTCTCCTCCCCGCATGCCAGGGACATGGGGTCAGGGGAGGCAGAGCCTCACCTAGTATTATGACAAAAAAGGTGTCAGCTTCAAGTCTGAAGCTGACAGCTTTATCTCCGTTCAGTGCGGCTTGTTACAGGTTACACAGCAGTGAAAGCCTCCCCGCTGTATAACCTGTCACGGACGGAGCGCTGCCTGTTAATTACAGGCAGTGCTGCATCCGGCTTTTGACATCGATGTGAGGTTACACAGCAGCGGGGCTTCCCCACTGCGGGCTTCCCCCCTGCTTGTGTAACCTAACTTGGTGAGGCAAGAGTTGTCACAGCCTCTACTCTGTGTTAGAGGCGTGAACTCTGTGGATGGCTCGGACCAATGGCAAAGCGCTATTGGTCCAAGCTGTCCTATCAAAAAAACGAAAAGAAAAAAAACCCACTGAGGCCATCGATCTCGATGCCTCAGCAGTGACAAGCAAGTGAGGGACAGGGAGGCTCCTCCCTGACTCCTCCCTTCCTCCTCTCCACACAGCTTGGTTACCAAGCTAGGGGCTGAGCTTCGGTGGGACGGGGCAGACCTTCAGCGGGACAGGGGATGCCTCATCCAGCCCAGAAGGCATGGCACGTCATTGCCGCACGCTCAGCCTCCTGTGACAGATTAGGAGAGTGATGTGGGGGCGGAGACTGCTGTCAGTGCTGTCACAGGAGGCTGAGCTCTCCTCCCGCACCGCCCTGCTCAGTCTCCTGTGTCAGGATGGAGAGCGGGTACAACCACTCTGCGATCAGTAGCATGGATGAGAGTCAGAAATTCTTTCAGGTTTTTATTGCTCTCTGTCCTCATTGGGGAGATTTTCTCTCCCTGTGATGCCCTTTCAAGAAATGGGGATGCAGTTGTTATGGAACAAGAATGCACAGACAGTAATTACCCACCTGCAGACCGGCCATTGTACATAAACAGTCAATCCCCTGGAGGACGCAACTGTACATCCTCCCATGGCCGCCTGCCTGCACGCACCCTGCACACACAGAAGCCGCTGCTCCCACTGTTATTAGACAGCAGCGGCTTCAGGATCAGAGCCGATTGAACCAACTGGCCGCTTGTGCCTTTTTATCGCTGTATTTGGTTATCCCAGTGATCACATGGCAATATTCACATTACCAAGCCCTCCCCTTCCTCTTCGTTAAGGAAGTCATCCATTCATTAGTTCCTGATGAAAACGAGCTGCAGCAACAAAAAATAAAGTTTTCAATAATTTTTAACCCTTTCACCCCCCTACTCTCCTGTATATGTCAGCTCCATTCTGTCTCTACTCTGAGCTGTATATTAACCCCTTCACCTCCCTTATCCTGCACATTTGTACATTAACTGCCTCATCTCCATCCTCCCACTGTATGTAACAAGTAAATTAACTTCTTCACCTACACCTCCCTCAGTGTTTGACTTGTACATTTAAAGTATTTAGTGAACCATTACCAAGCTCCCCCTCAATACCGGCATATTTCTTCATTTAAAAAAATTGTGGAACAAAAAATAGATCACCTTGGGGTGTATTTTTTTTTAAAAAAGGGGTAATTTCCGGTGGGCTTTGTACTTTCCTGACATTTTTATTTGCTATGAATTATAACAAAAAGTAAGGACAGCAGTTTTTTTTCCCCATTTTATTTCCCCTCTATATAGTAAAATATAAAAAGAAAGTTCTGTCTCAATAAAATTAATTTGGTTACAGTGTTGTGTGATGGAGTAATTCCCAGTCAAACAATCACAGTACTGAAAACTGAAAAATACCTGTTAATGAGGAGGGTTTAACATGTCAGTACTGAAGTGGTCAAAAAATAGTCGGATGTTCTAACCATTCCCCACTCTACTAAAAATGTATTTCTGTGCGCCGTAAGGCGGCCGCCTGACTTGCCTTGCGGTAGCGCCGGGCCTGCATGTCCTCTTCTGGCAGAAAGTGAGGAAAATCCCCACAAGGAGAACAGAAACACTAATTAAATACTGAGAGAGGTTTCAACCCTACACCAGGGTTGAGCAACTCTGGCCCTCCAGCTGTTGTGGAACTACAAGTCCCATGAGGCATTGCAAGGCTGACTGTTACAGACATGACTCCCAGAGACAAAGGGATGTTGGGATTTGGAGTTAAAGCACAGCTGGCCATCCCTGCCTACAGTATATTTTTTGATGATCCTGCCATGAAGGTCCTTGCTCAGACACTTGCTAACTCCATGCATATTTTGGCCCAGTTGGCATTTTACCCCAGGATCTGAGCACTGCAAGGCAAGGGCACTGTGCTGTCAAAAAAATTCTAGCCTTCTCTGCAAGTAATGAGATTGTTCTTATATTTGTAATTATTAAATTACACATTAAATTTAAATTAATTATCTAGTAGCAGACATGAAACTGTGCGAGACAAAGAAATTGTGCAATGAACTCTTATACTCTCAGGCCAAATAATATAAAGAATCGTACACAAAGGGGTGTACCGCTTGCACAGGAAAATGCTTTGTGAATGAGATTTGCAGGCATTATGGCCACTAGAGACATCCAGTGGCCATATTGTGCTGTAAATCTCTTTTGCAGAGCTGTTCACTGTATGAATGGTTTATAAATACACCCCAAAGTTTATGTACAAACCCTATTTATTTAAAAAACAATTAATATCATTGCAGTGCAAGCCACACTTTGAGTTCAGACTTGAGATGTAAGCATGCCTGCCATAAAGCGTAGCCAAGTCTGGGACCTTGACCTTGAGAACAGGTAAGTAGTACATCTTGGTCAAGAATGCACCCCTAGGTGTCAATATCACCTGAACTGAAGTCACAGCCCTTGGTCAACGAAGGAACTGCAGCTTACTGATGAGCCATCATTTTGTTCACAGAGCTCAGAGTTGCACATTAAACATTGCAACAAAGGTTCGGCTCACAAAAGCAACGCACTTTTTTTTTTTCATCACTAATGCATTATTTGCTTTTGTGATTGAAAATGTATCTTTCAAGTCACTAGTGACATTATCACGTAGATAATTTTTCAGCATGTACAAAATTGTAACAGTATTTTGACAGTCAAATTCACAAAGATTATCACATGGGTTATCGTTTCCTAAAATACCTCCAGCTTCCCAGTGAAGACTAATGTTATAATGATGTGTTGATTCATGAAAAAGAAAAAAATAAAGCTTTCAAAAGGTAAAGAGGAGCATAGGTTTTTTAGCTTACATTTATGAGGTCTATTCACTTGGTCATATTGGACTTATAATTAGCCCTCGTAGTCTCCAAATCTCTAAATGGCAATGGAAAATGTTGTAAGAAGCTGTAAAACAGACTTCACAATCTACCTTCCATTAACACAATAATTTGACGACAGACAGAGACCTCTACATTCCTCTATCAAATTATTGAGGTCATTTCCTTAGTCTGCTCTTACCTATTATAAGGCTATTGTCATAGATTTGAAGAAAACATGCTTATGTAATTTCATTTGTGTAATTGTTTTCTGTGGAGTTACGTTCAAATGTGACATGCCTGAAATAAATCTTCATAGGTCCCCTTAGGTCTACCACACTGTTCTTAGCATCATACGTTTATTCATTTGTGATTTGTTCTGATGATTAAATGCCCATGAAAAAGACAGACGCTAATGAAGGGGTTGCTGCTGAAAGCAGACGCTTGTGACGTACTTGCTTCCATGCATCTCTGATTGTATGATGAGTTCGGCAGCATACAGATATCACAAGAAGGTCTGTAAAACAAATGAACTATTTAAGCCCAAAGCACATCACAACATATCCAGTAAACTCATAATGTATCTCTGCTTTTGTGGAGTTGTTATGAACATGACACATCAAACTGGAAAATCAGGTCAAATATAATAAGCAAATCTCTCTTTCTTCTTCCATGTATTAAAGCAAAACTCTGGGGAAATTTCTTATTATAAAAAAAGTTATACTCACCTGATCCTCGGAGCCGGCAGCGCTGCCGCCAGCCTGTCTCTTCCAGCAATGGTATGTCCCTCGTCTCCTCACGTCCTATACACACTGTATAGAACATGATGATTTACGGGACCATAGACCGCTGCAGTGGAGTTGAAGAGATGCTCCAGGGACGGGTCTAAGAGCTGGCCAGCTCTGAGAATCATGTGAGTGTAACTTTGTTATTATCCTCCCTAGATCAAAAGGAGAACTTAACCCTTGCAGTTCTGGGATAACCCCACTGCAAGGGTTATTATTTTTAATATTATACAGAATTCATATAGCGCCAACAGTTTGTGCAGCGCTTCACAATATAAGGAAGACACTACAATCACAATACAATTCAAGACAAGATGGTAAGGAGGGCCCTGACCGCGAGGGCTTACAATCCAAAAGGGAGGGGGAAGTGATACATGGGGAGGTAGCTGTGTGGGGATGAATTGTTTGAGAATGTGATGGTTGAGTGGTTAGTTTGAGGTGGGATAGCTTAATAGGGTTAATAAAAATGTCCCCAGAGTTCCTCTTTAAATACTATGGTGAAATACAGTATGTTGCCATATGGAGTTAGAAGTATTTGGCATACTCTGGATTTTTTCGTGCCACAGTCCATGAATGCCTATGCGATGACTAATAATGAATGAAATAATGTAACATCTGCCCTACTAGTGATTCCTGGTAATCTGGAAATACATTTCCAGAGGAAAATAGTAACTTTTAGCACAATTAAAGTGTAAAGCCATTTGTTCATTTTGGATTCAGTAGGGAAAGGTTAGAACCTCTGCCTGGCTGTGTCTCCGCTTGGAACATTTACCCTCTCTGTGCTCGGGAGGACTGAATCTAAGGGAAAATGTGAACTTTTTAGTTGTTATAGTTACTACACAATTTTGGCAAAATATAAATGAAGATACTATGTCAAGTAAATAGATACCAAATATATCAGGCCTCAAAACTGCAGGCACCCACAAAGCGGTAACAAACTACAGTGCATAAAATGTTACCTAATATCTACAGCCTATTAATTCAGAGTTAACTTTAAATAATGCTCCTAGAATAATTCTTCTCACTCCATTGTGTGCGGCGATACCTAATATATATTGTGCAATCTGTGTTTATGTAAATGTGTGCTTGTGTGCGTGCACCCTAGGTGTGCATATTTTCTAGTATGTATGTACATAATAAACTTTTGTATTTATTTTATAAGATTTTGTTGTTTCACGATTAAATATTTATATTTTTTTACCTTAACTGAATTGCTATTACAAGGTAGGCTTATAAGCACCTATGTAATAGCATTGTGCAGATGACAGGTCCATATCGCCTGCTGCTCACCATCCTGAAGTATTTTTTGTGTTTCTGGACTCCCTGGAGAAGCCCAATGTTCCAAAAATATGTGAAAAAGTATTCTGACCCTATAATGTACTCCTAACCAATAACCTAACCTTTACACATAACCCTAAACCTCAACCTATCTTTACGCTGAAATCTGGGCACAAAAATGAATCAAAATGTATTCCTCAATAACCACAAAACATATAAATTCACTTTGTGTTGGTCTTTTTGTGCCTGATGAAGTAACCCAAAGTGGGCCCAAAATGTTGCCTTTCCTGTGACAAAATGTACAATGCATCAATAAAGAGGACACTTGATTCTGGTGTGCTGGTGACATACTGAGGCAAATTTATCAAAACTGGAGCACACAGAATCTGGAGCAGCTGTGCATGGCAAGCAATCAGCTTTTATCTTTTATTTTCAAAGCTTAAGTGAACAAACTGAAGATAGAAGCTAATTGGTTACTATGGACAACTGCTCAAGATTCTGTCTGCTCCAGTTTTTATAAATTCCCCCCATTGTGTCTACTTAGACATGAGCGACGCCATCCGCAGTCACCTCAGCACCAATCCCCAAGGGGTATACCAGTAAGGAGTACGGTGGAAAATCCATTGGACTTTATTGCAGAAAGCACAGAGGCAAGGTTTCACACTGGATTACTGCAAAGATCTGGAGGAAATACACATAGCACGCCTAGATTCAAGTGAAAATACATATGACTCTTATATTAAGCAAAAATTGCTTATCCTGGAGTTCAGCCTTAAAGAGGAAGTGGAGTGGACCCTAGAATTTGTGCCCAAAACAAGACAGCCAGAAGACAAAGTTTTAGTCACCATTGTCGCCTGTGGTCTTTCTACAGCTGATCTTTTTACTGACTTACCATGCCTTGTTCTGTGTCTCTTTATGGAGGTGACCATTTTGGCATTGGCAGGGTTTTCCTTAATAATGTCAGTGCTTCTAGCAAGAACAGTGAGCAGCACAAAAGTGACATCAAATCTCTCTCAACATCTCCTAAAACTAACAATCAGAGGCAGCAGTGCCTTAGATCTCACACTACAAATATACATACAGCTACAGGAATGCCTAGATACCCTCACATACCAGAAAGCACATTGCAATATTTAAGGTGGAATTCCAGACAAAAGGTCATTTTTTTCACAATTAACAATTCTAGATGTTGCCTAGAACATAGCAAACTCTTACCTTTTTGAGTTTAGGTCCACTTTAATTTCAAACCCGGATGTTTAATTAGGGACCTTACTCTTAACCCAACTCTTAAAATTAACCCTCCTTTTGAAAATTATACATATGTTTTGGATATGTTACTGAACCAATGTATTTGACATTTTTTCAGTCACTCCCAAATCAATTATGCAGATCAGGAATAGTGACTTCACTGTGATTTTACTTGCTTGATGCTTGTTCCAGGACTGATAAAGTATTAAAGCCAGAGACAGCCAGGCAACATGCCCTTTCAGAATGAAGTCAGCAATAGCAACCAACATATTTCTTTCAGTAAAGGTTTCCTTTAATCATTAATACCATTTAGTAGCTTTTTATATATCTCCTACCCGGAGCTGATTAGCTGTAAAAGACCAATCAATGTAGCAGTTCAGGGATGTGCTCACTAAAAGCTTTGTAAAGACAAAAACTGTCTTACTTCCCCAAGGAGTGAGGACGACGCCACAGTTAAAATACAGATGTGGCAAACCTTGGAAAGCATCAGATAAATGTTTGGCACGGCCAAGACCTTCCCAGAGGAAATTAAAAAACACATTTCTCACAATGAAGTCTATATTTATAGTCTGTGTGACGACCTCCTAGTAATGGATGTTATTATTCATAAAATATTCAACTGGAATTGATTTTTCTATGTGCCTGCATGGTAAATGGATATTTTGAGGAGCAGATTATTCTACAACTGCTTTGCAAAGGCGAATTGATCTGTAGAGGAATACAAATAAATTGCCTTATCAATGCAGAGGAATATATATATACTGTATATATATATATACATATAGAAACATTTTTTAATACTGCGGGTGGAAAAAAGTCAAAGCAAAGACAGGTAGATCTCTGAGAATGATGAGCAGAAACATATCTGCCCATCTACTGTGGTGTTGGATTATGCCACTGTTACTCATGTAACTTGCATACTGTATTAAAGTTGTGCAGGTGTATTTGGCCAGATTGCACATATTTTTTCCAACAAGCTAAAAAATGTAATTCAGTAATAATGAATGTTTCCAGCTATTGAAAGTACTCATATATACCCCTAGTGTAAACTGAAATAAAGGTGTAAATGGTCCTTTATGCATTTCCTAAACCGCAAGCCTTCACCCGTTCTATCTCCCCTTGGTCCAGGACAGTCATTCCGCCACTGTGGATGTCTGAATGATGTGACATCAAGTGTAGTGCTGGCTACTAATCCTCCCTCAGCGATGCTGCTACCAGAGTGAAGAGGGTTACTGCATTTTCTCTGCTGCTTGCTTCTCCCACACACATCTCTGGCTCTAATCCTTACTCACCTGCACTCAGCACATGGCTGACTGTCTTTTGGACCCTGCTCCTTAGGGATAGGCACTAGCAGTGCTAGATGTCAGCTTCTGAATACAAAGCTACACTGGCTGTTGGCAGCAGTGAACAAGTATATTTTAGTTGTAGGGGAAAATAAAGCAAGTATTCTACTTATTATATATAGTCATGTTATTTTATTAGATATATGAATTACTTCAGGCTGGTACCCTCTTTGAACCTCCTGCCCTCCCGAAACACTTGCTTGCACCACATCCTTTATTCCCCCTATTTTCTGCTCCTGTAGACCAAGCTGGGAGGAGAGGTTCCCACATCTGCCTTTGTCTATGATGTGGGGCACAGCTGTTGCAGGATCCTCTCCTGGCACCAGCTGGATGTCTCCTGTACACTACAGGAAATGGCTGTCAAGCTGGCAGCCCAGCCTTGGTAATTACGTTGGGAGAGCCGTTGTAATCAGTGGGGCTGCTCTGTCAGTGTGACAGCCCAGTCCCACTCTATATTTAGGTGTGCTGACAGCAGTCACCTGTCCAAGTCACACTTGCAATATGCCAGCAGCGATAGAATTGTTAAACACTGCAGAGAAAATACTCACCTGCCTCCATGAGTCGCTCCTTTGCTGACAGAGACGTATTTTGTATTGCAGTTTCGGCACTCGGGTACAAAAACGTGAGCAATCACTGACCTAAGGGCTTCAGGGATTCCCGTGTCAGGAACTTGCTATTATGAGCTGTCACCCATTCAAGTTAATAATCAGGTGACAGCGGCCGCATATGAAAGCGGCAGAACGCTGGCACTCCGTATCCACTATCTTTGGACGCACGATTGATGCATCCAGGGATAGTGATTGATTCCTAACTGCATGTAATCATATCACATACCATTACATACAGAGTGCCAGCGCTGTCAACCTGTCAGCCGATCATTAACATGAATGGGTGACAGCTGCTGCATGTAAACGGCAGGTTAGGGATTCCTGCTGCAGGAAATAGCAAGTTCCAGATGCAGGAATGCCTAAATGCACCTAAAATATAGGTGTGAATGAGGCTGTAACTTGTAGTACCATCACTGTTCGGACCTCTGTATCTGCATTGGTGTGTAATTTATTGCTGGGATTTGTAATTCTGCGGTTCTTTATCATGTGTATTGCTGGGATTTGTAGTCCTCTATAGCCAATCATATTCTGCATTGCTGTATATTGTATTGCTAACATATGTAGTCCTCTATAGCTGATGGTATTCTGCATTACTGTATAATGTATTTCTAGGATTTATAGACCCTCTACCGCTTGGTGATATTCTGCATTGCTGTATAATGTATTGCTGGGATTTGCAGTTCTCTATATCCAATCGTATTCTGCATTGCTGTATAATGTATTGCTGAGATCTGTAGTCCTCTATAGCTGGTGGTATTCTGGATTGCTGTATCATGTATTGCTGAGAGCTGTAGTCCTCTATAGCTGGTGGTATTCTGCATTGCTGTATCATGTATTGCTGAGATCTGTAGTCCTCTATAGCTGGTGGTAGTCTGCATTGCTATATAATGAATTGCTGAGATTTGTAGACCCTCTACTGTACAGCTTGGCGTTAGTGGCAAAATTACCAGGGTCGCAGGTGCAAACGGGCCCTGGCGCTACAGAGCACTGAACTATGGTTTGGTTTATGGGGGGGGGGGGGGGAACTAATGAAAGACTTGCCCCCGGGCGCCTCTGGGTAGGTCCTCATATTACATAGTTTTGATAGATCTAAAGTTGATTGCAAAGAGTTTGTATAGTCAGAATGTAATGCATATGGTGAGCCTCAGTGATTATTCATAACAATCCACGCTCCCTTAAAGATGAACTCTGGGTGCAAATATTTATTTCAAATATATCCCCCAATATCCACATAGCCTGTGCAGAAAGCAAAGCTGCAGGATCACCCACTACAGCAGGGGTGGGGAACTTTAGGCCTCCAGCTGTTATGGAGCTTCAAGTCCCATGAGGCATTGCAGGACTGACAGTTCCAGGCATGATTCCCAAAGGCAGAGGCATGTTGGGATTTGTAGTTAAAGCACAGCTGGAGGGCTGGAGGTGACCACCCCTGCCCTACAAGCTGCCTGCGGAAAACTACAGGAGACAGGAGGAGAGAAGACCAATCAAGGAGAGAGAACAGCAGTGACAGGTCTTTATTACAGGAAGCTCCCTGCTAATTCCGGAGTTCGCCTTTGACTAAATATGCCATAAACCCATAAACACTTTCCACTCTCTTATCGACCTATAAATGTTTATATAATATATATTTGCTTTGAAACTAAGTTTTCCGCCTAGAACCAATATACACCGCCCGCATTAGAACTGTCACACAGCAATAGCATCCGCCCACAGCAAACCAGAGCTGCGAGTAGTTCCGCCCCTCCAAGCGTTCCAAACCTCGTTTTCACTCCACGAGCACTACCAATCACATGTGAAGAGGTTAGGTGAGGCGATCAGCCATTGGTGGAGACGTAGCACACTTGTTCCCCTGTGAGCAGCCTCGTGGGTGTGATTATTCGGTCAGTCAATCTGGAATTAGGTGACCGGTCATGGTGAGGACTTCCTGATCTGGTACAAAGGTGTATGGCATACTTGCTGTGCGATTGACTGTCAGCTGTGTTGGTGCTGGCTTTTAATGCTGATTACTGTGTACAAATGCAAACGTTTTGACCTTTAAGTCGTGACGTTACTGGTGAACTTGAAAATGTGGAGCAAAGGGCACCAGTAGTGTATGCCATTAAAACTGACTCGTCCTTTTTCAATATTCCAGATACCCAGGCTTACTGCAGCAACCAGCTCCCTCAGCTATTGCAGACTTGGAAGAAGTTTGAGCTCATACACGGGCACCATGCTGCCAAACTCAGGGTAAGCAAGCAAGCAAGCAACAGTGTGGATAAGAATTAGCATAGTATATATGACATGTGAGTAGTGCAAAGCAACAAGCCCGCACTGTACCTACTGAACGACACATGGCATATTTGCTTAGAAATTGCATGAGGCAGCTATATGCTTGGGTCGAAGGATTCTTCAACAGTAGCTGTTACAGTGTGGACTGCTGTTTAAGTTCAAAATAAATAAAGCAGATGTTCTTTGTTTGCAATTATCCACTGTCAATGTGTCACATCAAGAAACTGCATTTGTTTTTGTGCTCCTGTAATCAAAAAGATAAATATAGTACTGTATCTGGAATTGGTGTTTGTTGCAGTAGTGTAATTGGTGATGTGCAGGGTTTGGTGCTAACCTATCTTACCTATGTGCATCTCGCCCAATCAGTTGAAGCAGGTGCATTCCCTGACCCTTTGATGGGAGGTGGGGAGTCAGTCACAGCTTTACACAGGTTTGGGCGAACTGGGTTCACACAAAGCCCCCACGCATGACTATATGTGATTCAAGGCTGGGTTCACACCAGTCTGTTTTTGTAAGGAGGAGGAGTCGGTTGTCAAATGAGACCGAGGTCGTCGCCTCCATTCACCGCCCGCTCAGCCTCCTGTGAGAGCTGATCTAGGATGGAGAGCGGTATACAAACATTCACAGGGCTATTCACAAAAGGGTGAAGAGTTTGGAGAAGGCAGGAGAAGTGAACCATCTAGGACAGGGGTCAGCAACCTGCGGCTCCGGAGCTGCATGTGGCTCTTTCATCCCTCTGCTGCGGCTCCCTGTCCAGGTGTTCAGTCCTGGAACAGCTGTTCTGTCCTGAAATGTCACTTCTATCCGACTTTGTGAGTGGGGTGGAATGTGAGATTTGCACTCACAGGGTCGGATAGAGGTGACATTTCAGGACCAATCAGCTGTTCCAGATCAGAACAGCAGAGAGCGTTGGAATGCTTGACCTATTGGCGGTCACACATTCCACCGCCAAAAAACTGGGCGGATTACATTGAAATGTGTGACCACGTCACCGGTCACACATTGTAATGTAGTCACAAACTTTGATAGAACACCGCCATTAGTGGGGTACGGCCGGTACCCATGTGAGGGGTCTGGGCAGCCTGGGGGTCCTCTTACATGAGAATCAGCTGCACTAGGGGTGGCATGGCAGAGGTGACAGGAGAGGGGATTGAGGAGCCCAGGCCCCAGCAGCAGCAGGTAAGAGGAGTTGGGAGGAGGTACAGGGAAAGGGAACCCGGCGACCAGCCCACCTGAGGCCCAGCAGAGCCCACCGTAGAGTCTCGGATGGGCTGTGCAGGATCTATGGTATGATCTGCAGGGTCACTCTCAGCTGGGCTCTGCAGGTCTCAGGTAAGCCCAGAGTCCAGTGCGCTACAAAGCCCAGAGTCCAGTGCGCTACAAAGCCCAGAGTCCAGTGCGCTACAAAGCCCAGAGTCCAGTGCGCTACTTATTTTCTATTGTAAAAGGACAATATCAGAGGTCTGTTTAGACCCCCAATATTTCCCCGAAGCCCCTAAAACTAAAGATAAAAATACAAATATTTAATAAAAATATTTTAAAAAATGTAAATGTTTAGAAAAAAATAAATACATATATTTTAGGAATGTTAGAAAAAAAATGCATTTCAGCCTGACACATTTTTTTCATTTCGGGACACCTCTAGTACTTTAGTTACACTTTGTAAAAACAGTATTCACCACTATATATGGCAGGCAGTAAGGATGCATGGTCTCCGTCAGGCTGGCCAATGCCGATCCTAATGATTAAGCAGCGGTATCTTGCACAAAGGAAGCCTCGTACAGTTGAGGGAATGTCACCTAAAAAAAAGTTCTAGATCAGGCCTTTGTATGTCAACTGTAATGTTCCACTGCCATCACAAATGCAAAGTCTGTTTTATTCACTGCATTGAGTGATGGCAGAGTATCCCAGTGTAGACCAAAGAGGACT
The DNA here is from genome assembly GCF_000935625.1 of Nanorana parkeri. Lineage (NCBI taxonomy): Eukaryota > Metazoa > Chordata > Amphibia > Anura > Dicroglossidae > Nanorana > Nanorana parkeri. The sequence goes on along the minus strand of NW_017306772.1, from coordinate 722,029 downwards.
GCTTAGAGCAGCGGTTCTCAACCCGTGGGTCGCGACCCCCGTCGGGGGTCGAATGACGATTGGCACGGGAGTCTCCCGCTATTAGATAGCAGCTCCCGGCCGCCCGGGAGAGAAACACTTTTTTTGCTGGAAGGTTTGCTCTGCTCGATCGAGCAGAGTAAACCTTTCCCTGCGATGGTTCTTTTTTCTGACATCGTGGGCCACAGGCCGCCCGCCGTAAGTCAGAAAAAAAAAACACCATAGGAATGCATAGCTAGATTCCTATTGGCTATTTCACTTTGCAATAGCAAACTAGCTATTGCAACCGCCCTCTGCTGCTGCCAATCAACAGAGGGGGGGCCTGAAGTTCTCCCATCAGGTCCTCTTCCAGTGATTGACATATGTTTTTTTTGTTTTTATTCTGACGGCGTACGGCGCCAGTGGTTCTCAAGCTGTGGGTCGCTGTGTCATTTCTGCTGTGCTAGGTGAGAGTCCTCCTCAGCCCTCTCCTAGCGCAGCAGTGTCAGTTCTCCTGCCACGCAGCCAGATGTTGCTGCAGCAGCCGCGTCATCTCTAAATTTTACAGTTGGAGGTCACCATAACTTGGCAAATGTTTCCAAGGGGCCCCAGCCCTAGAAAGGTTGAGAACCATTGGCTTAGAGAATATATTCATAATATTGATTCAAGGATCAAAGAAAATATGATACACGTGTTCTTTCATTAATATAAATTTGCAACTCAATGCAACATTAGTCTTTAGGCATTTTTGCAATGTCAACCAACATTTGGCACTTATAAAGAACAGTTTTTTTTTTCCTGCACCGGTGGTAAATTTACCATGTGCACGTTTCGCTGTACATATGTGAAGCAGAATTGTACTCGCAGGCTTTTTTTTTGCTAAGAAAATCTGTCATTAGAGAAACATGGAAGATGCCATTGCTGATCTTTTACTGAATATGATAATTGCCTATCTGGTATAATAACCTCCTGGCTTAAATAAGTGCAGTGGTTTTCAACCTGTGTAACCTCGGGACCCACATTTTTCCTTGGTCATTAAGTGGTGACCCAAAAATGATTAATTTCTGAGACATTTTCATTTATTACACAAAACAACTTGTGCACTACTCAGCAACGTATATATATGCACATTTTAAACATTATTGTGGGTATGGAATTGTATTGTGGGGGTTTGGAGCTTTAGCAGGGGTTAGGGGCAGTATTGCAGGCAGGGGCGTCACAAGGGATGTGTGGCCCACACAGATACCATCAGAGGGGGTGACACCGTAATGACTGACAGGAGCCAGATGCAGTCCCTTTATCAGACATAACAATGTGACACATGGTCACATTTTTGGTGAAATATACAAAATGCAGTTACATCGAGTAAATAGATACCAAACATGTCAAGTGTTAAAATTGCATGCACCTCAGCAATGGCGAAAAACTATGCTTCACAACATTGTCCATAGGTGACGTTTTAAAAGCCTGTACAGGTCATCAGTTTAGCGTTAACCATGAATTATGGCCCGAGAATTATTTCTCTCACTCCAACGTTCGCGGTGATACCTAACATGTTTGGTGCATACACATGAATGCCCCACCCACGCATGTTTATTCTCATGCAAATGGTGGGGTTGGTTTTAATTTTTAAATATTTATTTTTTATGACTTTAATTTTTTCCCCCTTAACTTTTATTACTATTACATAGGAGCTAACAAGCTCCTATGTGATATTGTATTAAGGTGACAGGTTATGGATAGTTAAAATCTCCCATTAATACTACGGTCCCCACCCTTGCAGTCCTTTCTATTTGTTTAAGGAGCTCAGTCTCTATCTCTTCATTAACATTGGGGGGGCCTGTAACAAACTCCAACAATTACCTTTGCGTTATGCATACCAGTATACAACTCGACCCATTAACACCTCAGCACCATCATACTCACCATCAACAAAGTCCTCTTTCAAACTCACTTTTGGATCACTTCTCACATAGAGACAAACCCCGCCACTCTTTAATTTTTACCCGGTTTCTCCGGAAGAGAGCATAGCCAGAAATATTTAAAGCCCAATCGTGAAGAACCAAGCCAAGATTCGGCATTATAGTCTGACCACTGTTTGATATATCTGCCCCATTATATTCCATCTTTCCCTCGCCCCTCAATCCTAGTTTAAATACTACTCCAACCCTCCCATAAACCTCTCCCCCAGCACAGCAGCACCCCTTCCATTTAGGTGCAGACCATCTTTAGAATATATATTGCACCCCAATGAAAAGTCAGCCCAGTGTTCCAGAAACCCAAAGCCTTCCCTCTTACACCAGGTCTTCAGCCATGTGTTTAGTTCTCTAAGCTCCCGCTGTCTTTCCTGTGTTGCGCATGGCACAGGCAATATTCCAGAAATTACCTTGGAGGTCCTTCCCTTCAGCTTGCAACCTACAGTAGTTCTTTTGAATTGATTTTTAAGGATCCTCCATCTTCCATGTATTCTGTCAATGGTCCCAACATGGACTAAGACAGCTGGGTCATTCCCAGCCCCTCCCAGTAATGTGTCCACCACATGCCGAACCCTGGCACCAGGGAGACAGCAAACCATCCGGTTGAGGCGATCCGGGCGAGAAAATATATTATATCTGTCTTCCGAATTATAGAATCCCCTATTGCCACAACCTGTCTAAGCCTTCCTGCATTACCCTCACCACCCGGACTAGATGTGCTGCCCTCCCGGCTGTTAGGGGTAGCAGTGACATCTGCCAACTCTGAGTCTGCCACCCGCACATCTTCACCCAACTTAGAAAATGTGTTTGGGTGCACAAACACAGGGCTGGCCTTCCTCTTCTGTAAGCCCCTGCCACTCCCTCTAGCTACACTAACCCAGTAAATACTTGCTTACTAGTGTGAGAAATACTCTGGCACTCCTCATATTGAGTTTTGTGTAATGGGCTACCATGTGTTATGCACACATTTTAAACTCTACAAATGAGACGCCTCTCTAAAGGCACTCATTTGCTACTATCTATGGTGAAGTAAATGTATTCGGGTATTATTGTAC
>NW_017306772.1:712952-718794 GCF_000935625.1 Nanorana parkeri | reverse complement strand
GCATGGCAACTTCTATTTTTCATTTTCAACGCTTAACTGAACACATTACATTTAGAAGTTGATTGGTTACAGTGGACAACTGCTCCAGATTCTGTCTACCCCAGTTTTCATAAATTCCCCTCTATATGTTTTAAATTGTTGTTCATTAAGTGCTCATGTATTGCAGGAGACTTGCTGGATGTACTATCTTCATCACTGGTGCCAGCCGTGGTATTGGAAAAGCAATTGCTCTGAAAGCTGCAAGAGATGGTGCCAATGTGGTGATAGCAGCAAAGACTGCAGAACCTCACCCTAAACTTCCAGGGACAATATATACTGCAGCTGAAGAAAGTAAGTATAGTCCATATGGTTCTGTTTTTTTGTTTTTTTTTCTAGAAAAAATTGTATTTAATCTTAAGAAATATATATACTTGTAAAAGCTCTATAATGGATATAAATGTACAGTCCTAGAAAAGACAAGTCTGTCTGCTTTCTTCGACAAAAACAAATCAATAAATCTGATCACAGATATGGTAAGCAGGCATTTCCTTCTATAGGCATTTTACATTATTTGAGGACAGATGTGCTGCAATGTCAACCAGGGTGCCTGGTATATAATATAGAGTTTTGTTTACCTGTGGAGCTTCTCTGAGAAGATCTGCCATTTGAATTTCCTTCTTTCACCACTTTTGCTATCAGTTATGTGTCAAGCCTGTGGACTTCACTCTAGCCTGACGAAACAGCTATTGTATGGGCTCTGAAACATCACCTTTTGTCAGCATGACAAATTAGAAGGCTCTAAATGAGCATATGATGTTACTTTCACTTTTTGGTGGCCTGTGGACTTCACAGGGTAGCCTTCTGCAATGTTTGATGAAGAAACAGTTGAGAGGATACCCCTAACTGTACTAGATCTTTACACTGGGATTTCATATATAGCTAGATCTTCATATACCAGAAAACCTAATCACAAAAGCAAATAAATCACTTTAGGTATAATACTCATTTCAGTATGTTTTTATCTGTTTTAGATTGCCTAGTAGAGAGGAGAGCAAGCAATGGGAACCTCTCAATTTGCTTTTGCTGTTGCTTAGCCAATATATTGAATGTATGCATGAAGTTTAAACATTAAATGCTGTATTAATATCCAGCCTGCACTGTCTGCATTATTATACAGTGTTGGTTACATAAAATACCTGCCTGATGTATGCAATTTCTATTTGACCTTAGTTGAAGCTGTTGGTGGAAAGGCCTTGCCTTGCATTGTTGATGTGAGAGATGAAAAACAGATCAGTGAAGCTGTGGAAAAAGCAGTGAGCACATTTGGAGGTGAGACTTGTCCTATAACTTATTTCAAATACACTCTAAAGTGGCATGTCATTGGCAGCAGTTGTCCATGTTTTTTGTACTGTAGCTGGGTAAATGTAGAATGCTTGTGTAGGTTGGGAGTAAAAGTAGGGTAGGATAGGCAGGTTCGGTATAGTAATAGCACAGAAACCAATATCAAAATTTCGGAAAATATGAGAAAGTTTGTCTTTCTGCTCTACCTGCAATTGTTTATTGGGATCACATTTTTGGAATATAATTTAAAAATACTTGTAGCAGTCCAATGAGTCCTTCACCCTACACTATCTGCCTTGTGCATGGCTAACGGTGATACTGTATTGTAGCTCATTGAGGAAGTAGCCAGCATGCCAAAAATGAAACCTCCAACAGCAGCAGAGCCAGCTGTACCCGCGCCCCTGCCCTGTCCGTTCTTCCATTCAGCACTGGAGGAGGGGAATCCCTGCGGGGAGCGGTGCCTGACAGTCACGGCTCTCTGTAGAGAGATGATCGAGAAGTGAGCAAGCGACGGTATGTGTTTTGCTCACTTCCTGATCTATTGAGCCGACGTGTGACAGTTTCATTGTCTCGCGTCAGGTCGAACTATGAGGATGAGTGATTTTCACTCACCTCATAGTTCTCTTTTAAATACCCCATGCAGATGTTGCCGAACACCTGCTCACCATTGAGCATAAGTATAATAAATAAACCCTCACTGACCTGTAAGATACTCCAGAACAAAAAATGCCCAAGTCACTGGACATGCAATCCATATGCTGCAATCGTTATTCACCTTCTCATTTTAAATTCAAAAGTAAATTCATACCCCTGGGCGATTTTGGGACCATCAAGACTTACATCCAAAAGACAATGATCTGATAAAAAAGAAACACCTATTTTTATATTGGTAAGGAAGGAGAGGGAGAAGCCATCTCCTTCCTTGAAAGGGACAAGAAGATCATCCTTAAACTCGTGGGTAAAAGTGTTGTTCTAGTCATCATTGAGTATTCTGCATATCACTGGGGGATTTGGGATTTTTTAGAAGACCTAATACACTTATGTTAGAGTTCTTTCTGATCCTATAGGTATGGTCAGAGATAAAATGCACACATTAATACAGTCGGGTGTGGCTAACCTTTGGACTACAATAGAGGGCACAGAGTATTAAGTTCTTGGACAACATATTATGCCTGTGCTTTATGGCTCTTAAATATTGCCCCATCATTTCTGGTCCTGAGAGTATCACACAACCGTTAACGTTGATTCATTGACCGTTTTTTTGCAGCCATTGGTTATTACGCTTCCCTCATTCATTAAGGATACTGGTGATTTTCTTGAACACATTGTATGGGTGGATTTTAGAGGGCTGGCTATTGGCCAGAAGGAATATTTCCTCCTTTAATACCATTACATCCAACAGAGCTAGTTTGGATGCTGTGGAATTCTTTTTATCTGCTAATTCTTCTAACCATACTTATGAGTTAATTTTTCAGGGCCTAAATCTTATATTGGAAAGCTGTTTTCTACAAATTTGGTGTTTAGTCAGACGAGTAAACTGCCATAGGCAGTTCGGCTGCCCTTTCCTTGGTGAATCTTTTAGATAGACTTATCCCTCCTCATCATACCATGTAGCTGAAATATATTGAATATATATTTGTAGTTTGGAAAGGCAACACCCAGAAATTTGGAGATTGTTTCCTTCAATTCAATCCTTGAATTCAGTTTTTCTGTCCCAATTTAATCCTGAATTATTGGATTCTCACATATTTCTGGATGTTGCAGTGTCTGAGAGAATGATGAACTTGCAACCAATTTATTTTCCAAAGCTACAGACAGGAATACATTGTTGCACTATTCCAATGCATATCCAATACATCAACTTGCCAATATTTCATTTTATGTAGGTACTTCACATTTGTTCAAATGTTGAAAATCGGGGACCCATGGAGGTCTTGGATAAGGTCTCAAGGTTTTAAGAGAATGCATGTTAAAAATGCACAAATTATAAGATACAATTTGTACAAACGCATAATATTCTCTCTCAGAGTTTTAATAAAAATCTTTGACAGACACTATTTCATACTGCTACTTATGCTGAATCCTGAGAAGATATTTTGCAACATCTGCATGGGGCAATTGAGGACATACATGTACTGCAGGTTTGTTTGTGGGAGTGTACAGATCTCTTCCAGAACTAATCAGCTGCAAGGAAGTCACTACTGGTAACTAGGGGTGTGGGTGAGCTTTGGCCAAGCTAGTGCTAAAACTGCCAGTGACATGCCCCCCTCCCCACACACAGCCCAATCAGCTGTCGAAGGGGGCCTTCCCCATCCTGTAACAAATTGGGGGCTGGCTGCAGCTGATTGGGCCTGCAGGGAGTTTTGTGTGATCAGTAATATATTGTTTTTTAAAAAGGTTGATTTTTTTTTTTTTTTTTTTAATTATTTTTGTTCCATTTTTCTCTAAGAACAGCGCACAATTTGTTGCAGATGATATTTTTTTTATTTATGCCAAAATGCTTACATTTGCTTTTATTTATGTAAACAGGTATAGACATCTTGGTAAACAATGCCAGTGCAATCAGTTTGACTAATACTGTAGACACTTCAATGAAGAAAGTTGACCTTATGATGGGCATTAACACTAGAGGAACGTATCTCACGTACGTAATGTTCAGTTACCATTTTGCATTTAAATTATTTGCTGAAGCTTTGTAAACAAGACATGATAAATAAAGCCCGTAGCAGCAGCAGTACATTGTTAGTGCACTGAAATGTATAGTTTGCTCATACTTTGTATGCTAATGCACATTTCTGGACAGGGTAATATAGATTTTTAAACCTGGAAGAGAAAGTTTGTGTGTTGTCCCTGGCAACCAAACAGATGCTTACTTTCTACCTGAACTCCAGGCAAACAGCCAAATACACCATTGTAAGCTGCTTTACTTACCAAAGGATTTGTATGTCTGTCCATCTAGCCCAAAGATTTATAGAGCTTTGCCCTGCTGATTACTTTTTGTCTATTGCAGTTAAAGTGTATCCAAACCCAAGAACAAAACATAATACAGTATATGGCAATTTACTAGTCCTTAGATGTGGTGGTTGCTTTAGTTTTTTTATTTTTCTGGCTTTTTTAAATTTTCTTTTTACCTGGTGATACTTCCTATCTTAGGGTGACAACTCTTATTCACTGCACTGTATCTATAGAGGAGCAGCTTTGTCACCCTAGCACAGGAAGTGTATTAGGTTTCCATAACACTTCCCCTTCTCTACATCTCCATAACATAGGCAGAGGTGTTTTGTAGTTTTAAGGTGAACAAGGCATGGCTGATTTGGACTGGGGTACTTTGGGCCCACCAGACTGAGAAGAAGCGCCCCACTCTGTGGCAAAGTATTGGTATAGATTACTGTGAGGGTGCATGGTTAAAAAGGCATTGTTTAACAGCTGCAGCTTATTCTATGTCTATCTAAAATGTTTCATTCAGTTTCTCAGAAGCAGGATAGTTGGCGCTACCAGCAGTCCAATGTTGCTAAACACATGTCACCGATACAGCTCACATATTATAAAAGACTGTTGAAGGGTGCTTGTATGAATCAATAAATACTTTTAGAAACTTCTTGCATGAAGCAAAAAAAACCTGTCAAACTGCTCACTTGTAACTGGCATATAAACTGTTCTGTGGCATGCACGACCTACAGCGGTTCAGGAGTAGGATCATATATACATCATAACTTCTAACTTTAAAAGAGGAACACAAGCAGCAGAAGAAATATGCAGCATACAAAGCATGCCGCTGCGAAAAGTGAGTGTGGCTACAAAGTGTTGCAAATTGGGTATGATTTTAAAAGTGACCTGTTAGTCTGAACCTACTCACAATACACACTGCATAGGTTTGCTGCTGCCCTTGTACCCTCAATATACCCTTTAATTACATTGCCACAAGTTTTACAAATGCATATAAGCCTCAGGACCGAATATCTTTTTTTTTTTAAACTTCCATTACTTTGTCTGACCCTACCTTAAATTAGAACTTCATTAACCACTTAAAGGCCATGGTGTTTCACCCCCTTCCTGGCCAGGCCATTTTTCAGTATTCAGCGCTGCGATACTTTGACTGATGTTTATTCCGTCATGCAACGCTGCACTGAAATGAATTTCATACCATTTTTTGGGGACAGATAGAGCTTTCTTTTAGTGGTATTTAATCACCACTGGGGTTTTAATTTTTTACTATATAACAAAAAAAGTACCCTAAATTTTGAAAAAAAAACATGTTTCCCTATAAAATGTTATGAAACATTTATTTTCACCCCAATTTTTTGGTATAATATAAAAGACGGGGTCACGTCAGGTAAATAGACACTAAACATGTCAACCTTTAAAATTGCACGCGCCCGCGAAATCGCAGAAAACTTCCCTCAACCAAAATTGGCCATAGGCGACGCTTTAAACGTATTTACCACTCATCAGTTTAGTGTCATCAGTGATTGATGGCCCTAGAATTATTGTTCTCACTGCGACGTTCGCGGCGATATGTAAC
>NW_017306772.1:646013-712922 GCF_000935625.1 Nanorana parkeri | reverse complement strand
CGTCTTAAGACCCCCTCCCGCTCCTAGCAGACTTCCGTCCGGCCGTTCACGAACGGCCATGGATGGAAGGTAGTTAAAACACTTTAGAGATTACTTAGCAGCCAGCTACCTTTTGAGACAATAAACTCAGGACACCCCATGTGCAACGTCGGCCACACGAGCACCACGGGAGGACAGAACGCCGGGACCTGTAATGCACTGGAATGTAAGCAGGCCGACTCTCTGCGTTCCGGTGCGGGAGGGGGTGTGGAGCTGTATTGAAGTCATTGGCATCGCCCACAGTGCGATCGCCCGCACTCGGAACGCAGGCACATTAGTGCCTGCATTCCGGTCCAGTGCGATCTGCAAAAATAGTGCTCGCAGGCACTAATGCAGGCGATCGCACTGTGGGCGAGGGGCCTGCCTGCGCAGCCCACGCCCCCTCCCGCCCCTGAATGCAGGTGTTTTTTCGTTGGTAGATCTCAATGAGCTCGTCATTTGAAAAGTAGATCTCCAGGCGAAAAATAGTGGGCGCCCCTGGTATAGAGTGCAAGCATAAGAAGCATGTAACACACAACACAATGTACAGAGTGCAGCACTTGGGTTTATGTATAATAGTGCCCCTTACATTGCTAGTCTGAGTGTGGGAAATAATCTAGTGTTGGTAATAGGTGGGTAAAAAACACACCGCACGAATGTTAGTTGGGTTGAAAAAAGTCTGCTCAGTGAGCAAAAAGACACCATGTTTCATTAGTAACTGGGAATACAAATGCATGGCGTTATTGGCCAGTAAGAGAGAAAAAAATTCCCTGCTTTGTTAGTGGGAAGAAAAAATATGTGTGGCTCTATTGGTCATTAGGACATTTTAAAAAATCCCCCCCGTGATGGTCAATAGGGTAAAAATTACCCAGTGTCAGTAACTGGAAAAAATGCTGTGGCGTCAGTAGTTGGGGAAAAGAAATGTACTGGCTTCAATGTCGGTGAACAGAAAAATTGCCTGATGTGTTTGTTTGAGAAATGGGTTGAAGCACGAGGAGCTAATCTGTTGCTCAATTTATGTAACAGTTTGACCAACAAATTTTAGCTCCTTGTGGTTCAACCCATCTGTTTCTTTAGCGGTACCTTGTGCTCGTGGATAAGCTGGCTCGCGAGTAGGTGCAATTTTTCATGGACCTCTAGGTCAATACATCGTCCCCACACCTGCAGGAGGAGCCATGTTGCCACATGAAGGAGGGCTCTTTCCTGAATATGGATTATGTCAGTTGGGGCTCTGTTACAAAAATGGAGGGGCAAGACCGGCTCTATAATTGACAGCTGAATAAGCTCTCAAATACCATTTGAATTAGCAGTGCTGTATGTGTGTGACCACCGGAGAATTCCCCGGCCTGAGTCTGCTGATAACACTGCTTGAGATTTTACCTCAGCAGAGACCACAGGAAGTGAAGAACTTACTGGATTTTTGGCAGAACCAAGTCCCTTTTTATTTTTTTTTATTTTTCTTCTTGCACGTATGGTATGGTATCTTTTAGTGGTATATTTAAGTGACCAAAAGGGAGCATATCCAAGACATTTATTGTAAAGGGTATACATACTGTTTGTTTCATCGCTATTGTAAATTTATGTGCATGTGTGACAAGTATCGCAATGGTTTATTATGGCACAGCAGTAGTGTTTAAAACAAAAAAAACCTTCACAACTGTGTGTGTGTTCGTGTTCAAATTGGAGTATTTGTGTGAATATTTGCGAGAGTAGCAGGGTGTACATTTTTATGTGTGGGAGTTGTTAGTGTGTATGTATAACCATTTGTGTGTCGGTATGTAAAAGAGACCTAAATAGCAATGCATACATATACAGTATATATACCACCTAGAGACACCTGAAGTATTGCATAGGGCATGTCATTTTGTTCTCGTACATGCTCAATATACTGTCATTACAAAGGTGAAAACATTTTCTTATTGTATTTTTGTAGAAAAAATAATGTTTTTGTAATTTTTTTTTAGCTCTAATCACCTTTTGCAGATTCATTTTAATCATTAATTTTGTTTATGTCTGGCCCTCCAACTTGTATAAGTAAACATTCTGCCCTCCTGTGGTTAAGGAGCTGGACAGCATGTCAAACATTTTCTTTGGAAATCAGGCATTTCTGCAAAAGAGCCAAGTCTTGTGTCCTATGACAAATGAATTTATAATGTATGCTTTGTAATTGGTGATTTAGGGCCCACACAGGATCTTATGTACATACCAACATTATTACCTTTTTATCTGCAACATCTAGTCCTACCGCTTACTTATATGTATGTGACACAGCAGAATATCCTTCTGCACCTCCAGCAAAATGTTGGAAAATTAGATGGGCTTTACAAGAAAGAGATGGGGCATTCTATTCATAATCTGTAGGTTTTATAAAAAGTTTAATTGTTTAGGCCCTTGGTTGTCATAAAAGGATCGAAGACATGAATAAGATGTGACATTCATATCAGTATCTTAAGGGGAAGAGATTTTACTGTATAATATGCATCATGAAAGTTGCACGTATCACAGTATATATTGTAGGTAGAAAAATTTAGATTTGAAGATTGTACAGCTTTTTGTTGTAAACCAAATGTGTATATTCTCTTATAGAATCTAATTTCTGATCTCTACCAGTCTCCCCTTTTCTCAGTAGCTCTTTAGTTAGCATACACGGAGGCATTATCACCATTATACGTTTTGTTTTGAGTTCTGTTTACCACTGCAAGAATAAAACTTGGCTAGTGAATAGTATTTCTTTTGAATGCCAGCAACAGAAGGTTTCCCATACTGCACTGAGCAGAATCCAAAGGTATAGACACGGGCTTCCCCTCCAGTTTATATTATGATTTATTCTACTGTTTGAAGACACTTTTATGGAGCACAGTTGAAAAATCTTATCTTTTTGATTTTTTCAAAAATGCTTATTTCTATTTTTACAGAGTATTAGAGTCTTTAGCAATACCAGTGCTAAACAACTCTAATCTTGAATATATACGCCACGATTCAGAGGCAGCCACATACCTATGCTTATACTGCATATTCAGTACAATGAAAAATAAGGCCCAATGTACCCCAGACATTGCTAACTTACATACATTTCCATACTCCATAATTCTACAGGACTAAAGACCCCAGATATTCTGATACTTCACCCCTTCTCAATTGAACTCACAGTATACTTAATATTATGGTGTTTTAAGAGGCATCAGATCCAAACCTTATTTAAAATCGACATCAATTTATTCCATATATAAAAAGAATGTTATACATCATGATAAAAAAAAACTATGTTTGCACATAAATTCTCCTAAAAGTTGCCTTCTGCTGCCACATCAACATCACATATTTCTGTAAAACAGTATATACTTTTATTTCTTGTTGTACAATTCATGAAAGTCCTCAAATCTGTCAATCATCCCCTGTGACATGCTTTGCTTCAATGCCAACGCGTTTCGCAAGTCCGCTTTCTCAAGGGATACAAGGCAAATTTATATATTGCAAACATATAGTCAGTTTTTTACATATTTATATTTCCATTTAGCAATTTTTTTTCTGTGTTAGGTTTCAAAATTGCTCATACCTGCCAAGGTATCTTGGGGTGGGCAAGGATCTAACCATGGAAGGGGAAATCATCCAATCCCCCCCCCCTCCCCCAGGTTCTGCGGTGGGACCACAAAGATACAATAGATATGGTAATGGTAGGATCCTATTTTGAGCACCCACATCCCTGGTGACGTGGACACTTTCTATTAGGTAAAAGAGGAGTCCATTAGCAGGGTACGGAAAACTGAAGCAGGAGCGTGCTGACATCACAATGAGGGGCTAGATTTGAGGTCATAGGGCCTTGACTGCAGCAGTGGCTTACTTAGTTCCACTTCTGGTAAGCTCATATGAAGAGTCACGTGACAGAGTTAAAAAAAAAGGTGTTAAAAGGGTTTATTAAAGAATTGTAAATATGTGAGAGCAGGAGGGTTGGAACGGAATGAAGGGGTTTTTGTCTAAAGATGGGTTTTAGGGTACATTAAAATAGGTTTAGGCATATTTCCAGTGTTTGCTGGATAGCATTAGTGGTGACTGGTTTCACTTTATTGCCTAAAATTAGCTATTAATTCATAATTGTCTGCTAATGAGACCCCTGGCCTTTAAAGCTTGAGTTTAGCAGTGGTGTATGATATCCTTACATATGACTAAGATACCACAATGCTAGGTCCATATATAAATTTACAGTAGGTTTCCTGCTACAATAATACAGGTGTACATCTTTCTGTTAAATAGCATGTGTTTTAACTGCTGTTTAACCAAGGGTTTTACACCCCCAGTCAGACTATGAAGAAAGAATTATAGTTAATTAACCCCCAGAATAACCTTCCACGTCTGCCAAACAATAACGCTTTTGAAGGCATTAAATATAGCTCACAAACGTGCTCTGTTTTTTCCTTGGGAAGAAAAAACCCTTTTTTAATGTATTTTACAATCACAATTCAGCATGTCTTTGTGTAAAAAAGCATCATTAGAGGGAACAATACAGAGAGCTTTGACACATTTATTAAAATGATAATGCACTGAAGTGTCTTTTACTGTGTTTCATAGATCGGTGCATTTGCCAGCTGGAACGATGTAGTATAAATAATACTAATAACCAAAGTGTGTTGTGTGTCTGTGCAGAATGATAAAATTGGCCTAGATCAAATGCACTGGAGTGCCGCTATTTAATCAAATGGATCTGAACAACCCTTCAATGCCAAGTGTGTTTTTGCATTATTTTATATCGCAATCAATATCGGAGAAAATGTACATAAAGTACCCTTTGAATAATCAGGAAGGAAAAGAAAATATAAGTTTGAGGTTTGATATAATGCTTAATATATTCACATGAAGCAGTGATGATGCACATGGCTGCCTCTAAAGAGCCGCTTTCCATTACAAATCTCTTTCAGCACAATATTGCGAAATGGCTGGGAGGCACTAGGCTGTGCTTCTGCTTTTATTGAAAGTATTCTCATAACAAATTACTTGACAAGTGATATAATTCTGAAATAGTAATGCAGAGGGGACATAAATAAAGAAAATGGCTTCACACCAGGCCTTGACAAATGATAAAAGTTTAATAGCCTGAAAAAAAAAAATATTGCTTCATCCTAATATCAGTTTTATTGATCTAAGGCAGCATCTTAGATGATATTAATATAAAACAGGAAAATTACACAAGTTCACACATTTGAACATAAAACAACTGCTCCTTAGCCTTATGTAGCCTGCTCCCCCTCCCCCAACCTACTTTCCTAGCCCTGAATTCCTTAGTTCTGTCCTATTAATCTAATCTCTCTCCTAACCCCATTTTTATACGATCGGATACTGAATAATAAAGGGTATCCTCGCAGTCTGATCTGATATAACCGTGAGCAGAGCAACTAAATAAACCCTAGAAGGTCCAAAGTTGCCTGTAAAATGATTGATGTAAATTTAAAGGAGTTTGTAAAGTCCCAGCATATACTATCCTGTTATAACATAAGCATTGTGATTCTTCTACTGTCGTGGTAAACAACCTGCTTCCCTATTTATAATGGTCTGGCCCAATGGATTCCCAGTGTGCTTTACATCTCTTACCCTGCTGCTTGATGTGATGAAATCTTGATGTCTCAAGACTACCCACTGCTTCTAGCAAGTAATGATCATTTTACCTTGTGCAGATGCTGAGTTGTAGTTTAGAAGAAAGGCTCTGTGAGAGTTATGACACAGGAAGTATATATTCAAAGGGCTGAGTGAAATTGTGTCAGTGCATTGAGAAAGTACATTCTATGGACATCTTCAATGAGGTATATGGTTTTAAGGAGTGGGATAGAACGTATGGAAATTTAATATAGAAATACAGATTTATTTTTATTTTTTGACCATATATACCCTTTAAGGGTTCAGTAGAACAGACAGTAGATTTTTAAGGGTCTTACTGCAATGTGTGAGGTATTTGAGTTCCAGCGCAAACTCTGAGTCCCAGGGAGCAGGTTGTGGAGAGGAAACTGTGATCACTCTGCAGCGGTGCTCACCCAGTAGTTCCATTACTTAATAGCATGCAAGTCAGAAATCCTTTTCCTTTTTTTTTTTTTTTTGGATTTTGCTGTACTTGTTCCAGATCAGTGACTCAGAGTTAGATTCAAAATTACAGCCACACAACTAGCATTATAGAAAGCAAAATCAGCGCTGGCCCTGTTCTCTCATGACAGGTCTTGTTTAAGTATGTTTTTTACATTTATTGAAGGTCACAGCACTTACAGCTAAGACCTTCCACACATGTATGTGACCAGATATGCCCAGTTCTCATTATTATCTCTAGACCTGGGCTGTCTGTGATGTGCTTGAGTGTCCTGACAGGCGGAAGCCATTTTAGCAGAGCCACTCAGCTTCAGTTGACCTCAGACAGATCTATCGCTAGTAAACACTATTCTGCTTGAGTGGTAACCATTTCCATTTTCTGAATCTTTTTCTGAAATCAAACTTCTTGACATGGGAAAGGTAGATCAGAAGAGGTTTAGACTGAAGACGCACTAATATTATGAATTTTGTATTTGGTAATAAATATTTTATTCTAAAGTATAAGGTCTTATTTAATGCAATGCATCAGTGATTCACTGCCATTTTTCTAACATATTCTAGCTACTGTATTCATCCTTTTGTGTTCCTTTTGTTGTGAATGTATTTGGTGTTGAGCACTTGAGCTTTCAGTATATAGAAATAATTATTGATATTTGCATAACTGAGCGTGTTCATGCTCACGTACACACATTTTCTGTGTTTGTACAACAATGTTCTGAATTAGGAGTGTCCTTTTGCTTGCACTCAATTAGTTCTGAGGATTCCCGAAACGCTTCTAGTAATTAGAGTTTTCATTAACACCTTGCAGAACGGTCAAAGGAGCTAGCTTTCTATTGATGTGAGCAATTTACTCAGACTATAGATCAAAGAGTAAATGATAGAATGATATCCCACATGCACCAGCATTGCTTGTAGGCTCCCTGCAGCTGGTCTTTTCACCATTAATGACTTGCCATGCCTTGCTCTGTACCATGCGATTATTTGGAAGTGGAAAGAAAGCACTAGACCTGTTTGATCATTCAGTTTTTATCAACCAATAGTGGTCAGGTTATGTGAAATATGCATATTGTGGCTATTGGATAGGCAGCTATCACTGGCCTAAGGGTCTCCACAGTATGTTTGGCTTAACAGTGAACACAGTAGATGTAGGAATTGACGTGCCACACCATTTAAAACAGTCCAGTTACAATTTTCTGCCACTACGGTCGGGGACAATCAAGTAGAATATCTAATGCATTTCGGGGGTCCAAAAACACCCCTTCATCAGTGCTAAAGTAAAAAAACAAAGGAACATTGTCAATATATAAAAAAACACGATTCAAACCTTT
The DNA here is from genome assembly GCF_000935625.1 of Nanorana parkeri. NCBI lineage: Eukaryota > Metazoa > Chordata > Amphibia > Anura > Dicroglossidae > Nanorana > Nanorana parkeri. The sequence goes on along the minus strand of NW_017306772.1, from coordinate 705,510 downwards.
TAACCTTTTTAGCATTGTTATTTTTAGAAATGTATTGCTTCTTTTTATATCAATTTAGGAATAATGCTTTTATGGTTTTACATATATTCATTATGAATAGTATATACACAATACTAGGTACTGAATCTATGTTTTATTATTGCTCCACACTTTTGATGTACTAAGTAAGCTTTTATCTTATTGTGTTTTTTATCTGTATTCACAATGTTCCTTTGTATTTTACTTTAGCCCTGTGTTTTTGGACCCCTGAAACACGTTACCTATTCTACTCAATTGTGCCCTGACCCTAGTGGAATAAAGTTGTATCCGGACTGTTTTTAATTGGTGTGGTGCTACAATTCCTACATCTAGCTTGTTATGTACCATGACTCTGTGTGGAGGCAGCCATCTTGTTAGAGACAGAGCTTTGCTTTTTTATGTTGGCACTGCTCCCCTGAAAACTGTTCATCTGATGACTGGAGGGAGAATATTTCAAAATGCAGCAGGAAAGATAAAATCACAGATTCATAGACTGAATGAAGCAGAAGCAAGGAGATTCCTGCACTGCAGGTACAGCTTGCTCTCCAGCAAAGAGAACAGTGAGCAGTACAGTAGTGACTTTATCACCATATCTTATTTCAAACGGCGAATAACAGTCATCGGAGGCATCCATGGTCAATATATGCGTTTTGATGATCTAACACTCTAGATTCACAGGTATAAGGCAACAGGACAGGTGTTCCTAGGTGCAGTTGCATGTCAGGAGAAATTCATAGCAAAAGGTAGATTTTTCACAGCACTGACTAGCCACAATTTGCCATTCTAAGTGTTTTTATATAAGATCGCAAATGTACAGTTTGTGAATAAAGGACTATGTCAATATCCAAGTTTGAAGCTGATAAGCGCAATCCCCAGTCTGTGTGTTTTACTTTACTCTTTTAGCTATTTAGAACAATTCATAGTCCAGCTCTCCTTTGCAATGATATCTTCCTGTATTTGCATCTGTTGCCTTCATCTTTTAGGCATAAATATATAATTGTTCATGAATAAAACAGTGACTTAATATAATATCTGGTGTTAACATGAGTTGGGTAGCCTGAGCTTGATCAGAGTTTGCTACACTCTCATCTAAGAAGTTGAAATTGGCACCCAGTTCAACGTGTCCTATTATACAGAGGGGACAATTGGAACTGCTGTAGAATGACTGGAAATACTGGCTGATGTCATATGACGCAATTTAATTTTGACATTTGGTCAGTAATGATTTCAGTTGACCTTAGACTTTTTTCTTGTGTCGTACACAAGCTAGTTTTCTCGCCTGTGTGCTTTTCTAAACACTTTCTGTATCTTCCTTTTTATTTTGTTTTTAATATATAGTTTCTTTAATGTATTTTAACTTAAAAAGAAAATTACGAGGAGATCTCTTAACGGTTAATGTTTATTTTTTTAGAAAATCCCAAATGGTGCCAATGATTGATAGCCTTGCATCGGAGAAAGAAAATTAGCTGCCCATGACCTAGTGATATTCATTTCCTGTCAGTTCACCTGTATCTGCATGAAAAACAAATTATTAATAATTTCACATTATTAAACACAAAATGAATCATCCTTCCGAGTTCCCCTGTTGCACAGATTTCAGGTATTTAGAGGAAAATGTAAAGTTCAGGTTTAATCTTATATTTTTCCTTCCTTGTTTCCTTCTTTCCCCTCTCATGAATATGGTAATATTTTTGGATAAAACCTTTCCATTTTTATTACATTATTTTAGACCCCAAGGTGTCATCACTGTGTCTGTGTGCTTCCATATGCAATTCATGGCTAATAGCAGGGGTCAGCAAGGTGTTGTACATGGCTTACTGGAATCCTCACAGCACTCTGCCTCAGCACTCCCCTTAAGAGCCCTCAGCCCTGATGCAAGCAGTGGGCTTGCTCTTGGGAGAAATAATATAAATATCAAAATGCTTTGATGGTTGGATATCAGTCTGGAGGAGAGGGCATTCCTAGGCAGGCAATGCCTACATGTGATTGAAAGAACTGAAATCAAATGAATAAAAGGGGCAGACAAGGGACAATAATGCTGGGCAGAAAGGTAATGGTACAAGTTATATCTGACTTGCTGCAGCTTCTGATGCACACTGTTAAACCAGAATAAGCTATTTCAGTACCTGAAGGAAACTTCTACAAATGTAAACTTAAGGCTGGAATTCACTTCATGAAACTATGTACTTCAAGACGGCACATTAAAAGCAAACTCTTTCTAGAACACTTATAAGAATCACTGACCTTTTTGTTTGTTTTTTCATTTTGTGTGTGTGTGTGTGTTTTAATTTTCTTTTACATTTTATATAGTTGCTTTGCCCTGACAATATTCTCTGATGCTACAATTAGTTGTTTTTTTTTTAAGTGACTTTCTCCACCTCCTGATATGTCTTAGTTCTTACTCTGCTCCACCGTCTTCTGCACATTGCATCATTGGCTCTGCTCTTGGCCCCATGGTGTACTTATGGAGAACTCTGCAGTATTGGCCTGCATTCTAGACTAACTCTTCATATAAATAAGTTATTGTTCAAGGTGCATGCGTGGATCTAGCTGGAAAGATTTTAACAAGTGACTGTACAGTGCTGATGAGACTACATAGTTGATATTTGGCTGGATCAGGGACAGTATAAGAATGGGACTGGGGCCCGAAGACCGATGGGACTACAACATCACCCCATACTACTCATTCAGTTGTAACATTACTCTCACATTGACTATACCATCATCCACAGATTCCATTGACAGATTGCTCCTTTATACCCTGAGCAATTTAATGTAATCACCCATATATCAACTCCCCTCAGCTGTGTCCTGTGACCTTTTGTCATTCTTTCTGTGAGGATTGATTAATGCCCATTCACCTGTAATACCATCGCAATTTTAAAATTCCATGGCATCCAAATACTTTGTGTGATAATAATCAGAGCCAACAGTATCAGAAGACGGCACTCATTCACTCATAGATTCATGCATCATCTCCTGGCTTTACCTACAGCAACTGGAGACTGTAGTCCTTGTATTTGCAGGTATTGGTAATAAAAAAAAAGCCACATTTGCAGATAATTGTAGATATTTACTGTAAAGATTAATTAGTACAATATATACTATGCCATTTATTATCTAGTGGATTACCATGAATTTTATGTGTGTCATTGCCTCTGATCTTAATGCAAGTAGTTTTGTGAGTTAGTGTTTCACTGCACTCCTACCTAATGGTTTTATCCAAGGATAATTAAGCCATGCAAAAAATTCTGACCTAATATTTACAGGAATAGAAGACTCCATAAATGCATTTTTAATAGCAGTCACAGATCTGAGACCTATCCTATGTGACCAAGCTTGGTGACACAGCTATGTATGTATGTTTGGTGTTGGGGGATACGTGTGTGTGTGTATACACGTGTAGTATGTAGTTTTTATTATTTCACACATCAGTGTATGTGAAAGTCTTATTTTACGTTAAACATTTTTGCACTAAATTTAGTGGGTTTTTTTTTTTTGACCTGTTCTGAGTATTTATCATGAAAAGCCTTATTTATCAAACTGATAAGCTTTTTGTGTTGCCCATAGAGACCAGTTTTGTTTTTCTTTATTTCATTAAATATGGTTACACATATCTACTGCCCTATCCTTTGCATTTAAATCCTGAGGTGTAGTTTCTTTTCAGGTCAAAATTATGCATCCCATACTTAAAAAGAAGTAAAGTGGCACACATTCTAAACCTCAGTCCTCCACTCAACTTGAATCCAATTTGGTTTAAGAATCACTGTGGTAAGTGCTAGAGTTTGTTTATGGATTTACTGTGCTGTTTCTTTTCTGTTGTATTTTCAGTACTAAGCATTTACAGTGTTAAGAGTTGTTAAAGTGATGCTAATCTCAGAATTTAAATCTTAAAAATAAATTCAGGTACCTTGACTATCACCAAAAATGTATCTTATTTGTGTGTGACTCGGCTGTAGATCCTCAAATCATCTCTGAATTGGTGCTGACACTGTCCTTCCTTCTGGAGGGTGGCTACTTTTGTTCCCCATGGTCCCTGTGTGTGTTGCAAAGTAGTCACCACTCCAAGCTTGCTCTGGTGATGGACTACAATGTCAATACAAATTAGTAAACGTGAGATTGTAGTCCATCACAGGAGGGAGCTTGGAGCGCTGACTACTTTACATCACACACAGGGACCATGGGGAGCAAAAGTATCCACCCTCCAGAAGGAAGGACAGTGTCAGCACAAATTCAGAGATGATTTGAGAATCTACAGCCAAGTGATACACAAGTAAGCTACATTTTTGTTAATAGCTAAGGTGTTGGAATGCAGTGTTATTTTTTTTTAACTCCTGAGTTTAGTGTGGCTTTAAGCTAGCCATCAAAAAACTAAAATGCAGCCTGTTGTTGGGCAGCACTGAAGTTTGAGAACAGTAAGTGCATAATAAACACTGCAGCTAAATCTTAGCTTTAACGTTAATCCTTATTACATTTGGCTATTGGTATGATGGTATACGTACTCTTCTGTATAGATTTAGTAGATCTCTATAGGAGAGTAGCTGAGTCAAGGCAAGATAATGTTGGGGTTTTATTTTGTTTTTTTTTAGCATATACCATTGCAAAGTATGGGATGTCTATGTGTGTTTTGGGGATGGCTGAGGAATTAAGAGGAGAAATTGCCGTCAACGCTTTGTGGCCTAGAACAGGTGAGTGATCTCTTTCATTTACTGCTATTCTACATAATTGTCTTGTATTAGGTTAGTTGGGTGTAGCGCAATAAGGATTGACTCAAACAATCGAAATCATATAAGTAAACAGTTCAGAGTTGCACAGCTCCAATATGTTTATTCAAATTAGTAGTCAAATAAGAGCATGCATGTATTTGTGTACATCTATAGTTGTGAAGAAGTATACAGGAAGTAAAGGTGTGTTAATTTTTCCACTAGTTCTAGGTTGAAATAGAGCTGTGCAAGTTGAAATAATAAATGAGGATGTGATGTAGTACAGGTGGTATAGCTAAATATTTTGTGTGGACTTCAACATCATGTCAATGAGGGTTCTGTAACAATGGTGGCATGGGTGGCAACAGCAAATTGCAGCCATCGATGTCTTTACCCACACATGTGCAGTCCCAAACAACTATTTGTTGATATTAATCCAGGCAATAGAGGCACTCCATAATGTATGCGTGTGTTTGCAGGCTCTGCAAATGTGGTGTCGCAGACAATACTATGCATGAGCACATTACATCACAGTCATGCGCTTGTGCGAAAGACAAATGCAGTCAATATGCTTGCAGTAAGCGGAGGCCACACTTGGTCAGAGCTGATGAGGGGAGCAAATAAGGATTTTCGAGGGTGTAAGGAGGAAATGCGATCACACTGCGGCCTTCACCACCACTTACCAGATACATGTCAGCTGCCCTTGAATACCAAAAACTGAGGTGAACAGGCCAGAGCATGGAGCTGCCGGACACCTGCAGACACTGTGTGCTGCCATTGGAGCCATCTACCCATCCTGCTATTGCCTATATGGGGGGCAGTATGTGCTGATGTTGTACCTGGGGCCCTGGCATTGTTTATCTTCACGGCACTTTGCTCATCAGCATACCTAACACCCTGCATCACTCTCACCACTGCAACTGACTCCCATCTGTCTCACCCTGCATCTGCACACCAAACCCGCACTTAAAAACTCACACCATGCCTGCACACCTCCATTTGCTGTTACCTCCACATCTGACCCCAGTCCTCCTGCCCCTGCTGGCACTCCATTCGTGCACACCCCACTTCACGTGGCACTGCTTGCCACTGTACTGATGCACATTGTGCTCACCTCCTATAATACACCCTTCCATAACTGTTTTATAAATATCTCTATCTAACATATTGATTTTTCCTACTTGGAACTAAAAAATAATGAATGTTTTCAAATAAGGAATAACCTTTTGCAATTAGTCTGCTGTTACCAGTAATAAACAAAGGCCTCTTTTCATTAACAGAGATATTAAACAATAATGTGCAGTATTCCATAGCAGCATCGTGCATCGCCTTTCAGCAGTTGCTGACTTCTGGTTTCCTGCAAAGTGTTGCAGAACTTACAGCACTGCTGTATATTGTTATTAAATGCAAGAATCAAAGGTGGTACTTGCTTTGCCTTCAGGTGCCTGTAATTTCAAATGTATATGAAAAGGAAGTTACATATCAACATTTATTTTGTGCATGTCAAAATGTTGTTTAATAAAGTGTTAAGTACTCCTTGTGGTCTAGGGGCAAAAATTAAGAAGATACTCATCTAATCATCAGTCCTACGACAGTGACCACTTTCCTCTCTCCCCCTTTGCTCCGGGTGTGATATGTCCCTTGACATCCTCACGTCTAATGGACCTACATTAGCCGTGATGATATCATCAGTCCTTAGACTGCTGGAGCCCGGGGAGAAGAGGCTGCAGGGACCGGTCTAGCAGCCAGACGGGACCAAGCACCAGGTGAGTTTTTTTTTTTTTCTTTATTTTCATCCCTAGACCAAAATGAGCTGTTTATCATTGCAGTGCGGTGTAAGCCACACTGCAAGGATTAATTTGAAAACAATCTGGGATTATAAAAATAAACATCTGTTAAAAGATTATGTGGCTGCCTTTGCTGAGGTTGCCAATATTGGTTGCCTGGTTGTCATGCTAATTTGATGGTCTCAATACTTTGAGGTAATATGCAGATCAGGAGTTAAGACTTGACTCTGTGTTTTTAATTTGCTTCTTTGTTTTCTGTCAGTAAACTAAATGAAATAAAACTAAATGAACACAAAGTGCATCAAGCCAGGGATAGCCAGGCAAGTAGTAGTCTTAGATGCCTGTCGGCAATAATTGCACCCATACTTTTTTTTAGAAAAAGTTTAACATATTGTTAAAGCAAACCTCCAGCCAAAAATATCAAGATAACATGAATATCCTATTTAAAGATAAAACAACTTTTGCTGCTGTTAATAACTTTCAAAAGAGAGATGTCCCATGCAGTACTTCTTTTCCCCCACTAGATATCCTCAGTCTGAAAGCCAGCATCATGCAATCCACTTCCTCTGAGCCCAGGCAGTCATGGATGTGCCCCAACCTCTGACTGGAAAGCTAACTGGAAGTAATAGTGATGAGCTCATCACTGTCACTCTGCTTTCTATCAGCATACTGCATTTTGTTAAAACATGAACTGAATGATTATTTGTGCTGCTTCTTCCACTTACAGTCAAGCCCTTCTGTACAGGGGCTGCAAGAGACTGATGCTGGGTTAATGTATGTATTAATGATTACAGAGTGTTCCATGTCTTTTGGCAGCCATAAAAGTTAAATGTTAAGCATTCAGTTGCAAAATATAACTCTTGTTGTACCCTACACTATGGAGAGGCATCAGCCAGTTGTTTGCCCCCCACCCCCGGGGGAGCATATTGTTACCCAGGCTTGGCTTTTAGTGCTCAAGATCTGAGCAGCTTTCGTTCCCAGAAGAATGCCTGCCACCCTTAGAGGGAAAAAAGAAAGCTGCCACGATGTTACGGCTAGAAGGCTGCAGAAAAAAGGTATGTATAGGGGGTTTTAAATAAAAATACTTTAGTGGTGGGAGGAGACAGATGGTGAAATGCAGTTTAAATGCCTGGAGTTGTGCTTTTAAACAATGCATTCAAATTGTATGCAATCGTACAAGCCTTTACACTACATAGTTGGTAGATCTAAAGCAGATTGTACAGTCGGATTGTATAGTAGACTGTAGACTGTCCGCTAAAGGGTTATTAAACCCTCCGGTGTTTTTGCATATATCTACTGCTAGCAAGCAGTAGATATATGCAAAAAGTGTAAAAAAAAAATAAAACGCTTTAAAAGTGGTTTAAACTTACCTGTGTCTTCCCGTGCGCTCCCGTCCAAAACCCTGAAAATTCTCAGGCGGCAGCAAAGCATCTTGGGAAGGGCGCATGTGCAGTACAGATTTTCGGCCGGGAGACCAGAGACACAAGGTAAGTCTATGGACGCGTGCACACGCATGCAGACCCCTTGGGACAAGAAGTGCCAGCAAGGATAGAGGAGTCAGCGCTGGAGGGAAGGCTGAAAATGACACGAAAGAAGAGGAAGATCGGATTAAGAGACATCCATTTAAGTGCTTTACTTAACATTGGGGGGAGGGAAAAATATCTTTGACTTTAATGTTACTTTAAGCATGTTCTCACATGTGTTTCTCTCATGTTTATAGCTATACATACAGCTGCTATGGATCTGCTGGGAGGATCCGGGGTGGAAAAGCAGTGCAGAACTGCTGACATAATGGCTGATGCTGCATACTCCATCTTCACAAAGCCCAAGAGCTACACTGGAAACTTTGTAATTGATGAGGAGCTACTGAAGACTGAAGGAATAAAGGATTTTGATGTCTACGCAGTGTCTCCAGGTAGTAATGTTAAACTGTTTGTTATAAAAACTGTGACCAATATAAGTGGCTATTTTAGTTTCCATCTACTTGGCCTAATGGCAAAATGACCACTATAGGCAGAAAGGCTTTATACCAGGTTTTGAGGATTGCTTATGAGTTGGTCTGCCAAGTTCATGATTCACCAGACTTTAGATCTTGAAAAGTTTGGCAAAGTGACTATTTAGACTTTGTCCTCCTGCTGCATGTTATGTTCTGTGCTAATATGCTTTGCATTAGAGCAGCCCATTCAACTTAATGGGGGAGATCAGTGAGGGAAGTTAGACTGTATTTCAAATAAAGGTATTTTGAAATTAGTCTTTTACCAGTTCATCAGAAAAGAAAAAACAACTTACTTGCCTGCAGTGGGGGTGTTTTTGTGCAACGTGTCCTATTATACAGAGGGGACAATTGGAATTGCTGTAGAATGACTGGACAGTGGGGGTTTTTTTGTGCAACTTACCTGTTCACTGGCAAAAACACCCCCACTGGAAGTTCTTTTCCCTTTTTCTGATGAAGAAACCGAGAAACAGACTTTTTTTCAGTTTTGTGTCTCTGAAGTGCTCCAACAGAATTAGGGTTCAGTTCACAAACCTAATTCTGTTGGAGTAACTTTTTATTTTTCTCGGCTCAAAGTTGGTGTATTGCGATTGTTTTAAAGCCTGTCTGTTGTTAAAATGCTTACAGGTGTATAATAGCCTGCAAGCTTACAGCCCTTCAGCCATGGCTGTACCAACCATTTTTAATTTTATAGCTGAAAACATTTCAGATCTGACATGCGGTGTTATTACACTTTTGCAAATTCAATCTTTGTCGATTTTTATATTTAGTTTGATTGTGCAGATTACCAGTGGGGATGATTTATCATTATTTATGCATTTCTACTCTGAGTTTTGATGAAAGATGAAAAAGATGGCCAACCTGAACAGCTTTGGAATATTTTCTGAGTAGCACCAATTGAAACGACATCAGCAAATGCATGTGTTGCGCGTTGATCTTCTGTTATGCCGTTCAATCTAAATGACAGACTTTGCAGCACTACTTGCTAATGCACTACTATGCGTGGTGGTGAATTGCATTACAAACAAAAATACATTCGCCTTTTTGGTGCCTGTATTTAAAAAAAAAAAAAATGGGCTGCCCTAATACAACATGTGTTAGCGTGCTGCATAATGCACCTCAACATTGGGAATATAGATAGATTATAATGTTTTGTTATTTTTCTCTTAGGGCATCCTTTGCTTCCTGACTTTTTCTTAGATGAAAACCCAGATGTTGTCACCAGTAAATTGGAGGAACTGGGTAAGTTAATATCTTCTGAAAGGTTATTTTGAATCTGTTAACAGATGACCTTTTAAAAAAAAAAATTAGTTCAATTACACAATATATCTATCTAATAAAAGAAGAGTCCGGGAAATCATGCAGTAACTCTGCAGCCAATGCTGCTATCTCTGCCCAATTGTAGAAATAGCTTTGGGCCAGTAATTTAAAGATCAGTCATTGGGGGGGGGGTGGCTGCTTTACTTCTGCAACAAAATACAATATTGCCCAAATTTCACTTACACTACAATAATTGTTTTGTTTTATAATAGAGGTGCACTGAAATTAAAATTTAAAAACCGAAATGGAAAAATTGTCAGGCCAGAACCGAAAGTTTGTTTTTTTTCTAACTTTTTCAAAAAAATTTAAATATTATATTTTTTTTTTTTAGAATTTTTTAATTTGGTATATTTTATTTATTGTTAAATGTTGTTTTTATTTTAGAGATAGAGGTGAGTCCTCTATCTCTTTTTCTGCAGCCCCTGTTATAGATGAACAGGAATCCTCTATACTGAGTCTTCTTGTTCATTCATAACTTGAGAACATAGTATGTTTCCTATAACCACAATCATGAATGAACAGGAGGTGATGTAAATCACTTCCCATTCATTCATAATTGAGGATACCGTAAATATACTCTGTCCTCAATTATTTACGAACACTCAGCGATTGCTCAGTGTTTGCACCTGCTCTCCATCCTGACTTGCTGTCACAGAAGGCTGAGCGAGCGATGCGGGGAGAAGATCTCGATCTGACAGCTGACTCCTCCCCTGCACTGCCAGCCGGCCTCCAGTGACGGCTGTCTCAAGCCCCGCACCACTCTCCTGATCTATTACAAGAGGCTGAGCGCCTCCTGTACGCTCTCCTCCCCCGCACCGCTCGGCCGCCTGTGACAGTTTCTTTTCTGCCCGCTGGGACACAGAGCAGTGCCCAGGAGGAGTAGAGAAAGAATGGATGCACCGCTATTTTGGCCAAAAAATTGCACTTTCGCCATTTTGCCAAAAAGTGCAATTTTGGCCGATATGTTTCAGTGGCTGAAATATCGGTGCATCCATACTTTATAATTTACTTTAGTGGCCCCAGCCCACTATTTCTCATTTACCTTGTAAAAAAAATATAGTGGCTGTGACAGATCCCAGATACAATTTTTTACCCTGTGCTGAATGTTATGGCCTACCCAAATGGCAAGCTATTTTCTTTATCTTTTAAGCTTTATCTTCCCTTTTCTATAGATGCACTGACACTACACACACAGAATAATTGGCAATCTCTGGAGGCTGTGGAGACACTCAGGAGATGACCCGTTGTGTCTGAAATCTGCTGGAATGGATGTATACCCTGATGTACCCCTTGGCAAACCACAGCCTTCAGCACAATGAAATTTGCATTTCAAGTCTGCAGCCGGTGTTGTATTCTAGTGGAGTAGGAGGACAGCTTTGTTAAATTAAAAGTTATTCTTTAAAGGCTTGATGCCAAAGGACAGGTTTTCATTACAGATCCAGAGCTCTTTAACCTCTTGCCGTCCGCCCGTAGTAAAAAAACGGACGGCCGGCACTGCTACACCTGCGGGTTGCCGTCTCCAGACGGCAATTTTTTTCTGCTCGCGTGCGCCCCCTAGCGGGCACGCACGGGCAGAAAAGACCCGACGATTAAACACACCCGTTACCGGGTGTTTCACATATAGGCGATCAGCGGGTCCATAGCCCGCCGATCGCCTATATGTGCTCGTTCGCGGCACCACCTGAACCCCTTTTTCATGGGAAGGGGGTTTAACACCGCGGATGTCAACTGGTTAAAGTTTTTTTGATCTTTGTCTTGTTTTACAGTAGAAGATATTTTAGGAACACTTTGCTTGGTTTTCTCAGTGCCCCCTTTTGGTTTGTGGATCTTGATAATAGAAATAATACAATTTCCATTTTACAGTTTCCATAAAGACAAATAATGACATTGTCTCTTCATTTTATCATATTGATCTATCCGATTCCTTTGAAGGTGGGAAAGGAACCACATCAAAAGCCCAAAGTCTAGTAGAGGATACATTTAAAGCCATTGGCAAATCAGTCAATGAAGATGCTGTAAAGTCCGTTCAAGGCATCTATCAATTCATACTTTCAGGTAAGGAGTTTACTGGTCAAATATATTGCTAATAGAGAGCTGTTCCTTTATATTTGGTTTCAATGTGTACCTGTAAAAGAAGGTCATACTGCGAGATCTGCAGAAAGTGAAACCTGGGTGAATGAACTTCGGCAAGGAATTAGGGAAAATTAAATTAAGTGAAATTTGGGAATGTGCCAATAGAAATTCATGCCAGCGAACACCCAGGGCACAAGGTGAAAATACCAACAAAGTGATTGGTAGCCACTCTATTTATTATGAAATGCCTATATATACCTTTTTAGTTAGGATGGAAACTTGCTGTAGAGGATTGAATTGAAAATAATTTCTTAATTAAAAGACATTGTTGGAAGTTTTAACCCTTCCTCATTCTACTAAAATTTGTTTTTTCTCTGTGACCCTGTAGGAAAGATTTCCTCCCAATAAAGACACAGAGGCTCTAACCCTATTCTGCTGTATCCAAAATGAAATACAGCTAACTCCCCATTATCCGGCATTCAGGCAACCGGCAAAAAATAATCAAGTCTTTTTTATTTATTTTTTGCAGGTGGCTTAATGCACATAAATTGCTGGTTGCTTGGTGCACAGCACACTAAACAATTTCATTAGTAACTAAATCCGTTTGATTGCTAACAAAATTCTTTGTTTACATTTTGCTGTCGGCCGGCGGCTAGATTCCACATTCGGCAGCAGAATGTAAACAAATTCAAATAGACAAAAGCAGGCTGGCTATTGTGCCCACCCACTGAGCAGACCTGAGAGAGAAATTTCTCTCTCTCAGGTCTGCTCAGAAGGTGTGGTTTAATTTGCCAGCCTGCTATTACTATTTTAAATGGTCAATAGCAGGCTGGCAATTGAAACCCTGGCCACCAAGCAGAGGAGCAGACCTGAGAGATAACTTTCTCCCTCAGGGCCGCTCCTCTGCTGGGTGCGCGGGGTTTCAATAGCCAGCCTGCTATTGGCTATTTCAGATTTCATTAGCAGGGTGGCTATTGCACCCGCCCACTGAGCAGAGGAGCGGACCAGAGAACTTTCTCTCAGGTCTGCTCCTTTGCTCAGTGGGCAGGGCTTCAGTAGCCAATTGCAGTCTGGCTATTGCTCCCGGCTGCTTATATTCACCTGTTGGCTGTGGAAGCTGTCTGGCAGGTGAAGCGGGTGCCACAGGGGGATGGTTGCTTGAGAGTTACTATTAACTAACAAGCAACCAGAAACTACAGTTATCTGGCACCTACCAATCCCCATGAGTGTCGGATAACTGGAAGTTTACTGTAAAGTTAACAGTTATTTTGCAATAAATTTTAGCTTTGATCATTAAAGAATAGTTGGAGTAACATGTTTTCTTTCCAGTTGCTGGGGGTCAACTCTATCTTTTTTTTTTGCTACATTTCATATCCAAGATACCCCAAAATCTGAAAATTAAGCTTTTTTCAACTTCTGTTCTTGCAGAAGTGACGTGGGAGAATTTTCTAGGGAACACCACTAAGTTTGCTATTTTTATATTTTGTGACCTACTTTAATTTCAGGTGCAGAACAAGGCACTTGGTATTTGGACCTGAAAACTGACAAGGGTTCAGTTGGAAAAGGGGAACCATCTGTAAAAGCTGATGTAGTGATGAGTTTGGACAGTGATGACTTTGTGAAAATGTTTACAGGTTGGTACAAATGACAATTAATGACACACATTCTGAACCCTTTGTGTAAAACTGAGGTTAGGGAAAGGGCATTGCCTGTAGCTTACAGTTTGTCGAAATGTAAGTTAGAGAATAGATGGATTCAAGCACTTGTTTATTCCTGGCAAAACACATTTCCTTTTCCCAAGTTTTTGCAGATAAGGCCCAACATCACACTGTTTATAACCATTTCGTAGAACTATTCACCTTACAATCTTTCTGAACATGTGGCCTGTGTGAATAGATGCAAAAATGGATGTTCTTGCATATATTTGTTTTTCAGGTAAAATGTATGTAATACTGCATTTTGGCTACTAGATGGAGCTAAGCAGCAGAGAAAAAAAGTATTTTCAGTGCTCCTCTCCTCCATCTAGTGGCCAAATCGCATTATTGCATTACATGCATTCGACCTGTAAAGAAAATCTATCTAAGAGCATTCCTTTTTTGCGTCTATTCGTACAGAACAAATGTTCAGAAAGATCCCAAGAGCAAATGAATTGGTTGTAAATAGACCCCAAATTGTTCATTGGGTTCCACCCGTGGTATCTGACAGCCACAAATACAAGTTTAAATAACACCTACTTTAAAGATGGATAGTTTATTTTAGATATAGAGAGATTATACACACATCAAAAAGTTTTCCTGGCACACTCACAAGCTAGCATGTAAAAAAAAACTTGTCTCACGCTAAGGTTAATAACAGAGGTTTGGATACACGTCTTCTGCAGAAAATGTGAAAGCCGCACAGCCGCTCCAAGGCACCTCTATATAGTGCGGTCCTAACTCTAAATTATCAGAGTCTCCATCTTGGAGCACATGGGGCAGAAGATAAAATTGGGTGCAGGTTTGTCAGGAGGAAGCCCCTTTGTTTTGCTTGACAGATTATACACACACACACACATATTCTAGTTCAGCCTGCAAAAGCCAAGAATAGTTATAAATTCTTGGAAACTCCTCCATTTGGATATACTGTATTTTTCCAGAGAAAGAATTCTATGTTTAATCTGGGGGCAAATGTATCCCAACGCAGATGAGCAAAAAACAGTATTGTAACAAGTGAGTACATTTAAAATAGTAACCTTTCCTATCCATTTCTTCTAGAAACTGAAGTCAATTTAAATGTATATAATATTTTTGTTGGGCACATTTTTAGAGTTCCTTCTTTTATGTGTTTTTAATAGGATTTAATCAAGTATTGATGGTTTTATATTTGGCGTAACCCATATCTAGTAACTTCAAAACAATTATCTCCTTGCTAGCTATACTGACAAAAACGTTTTCCCATAGCCTGTCAAGAGTATAAAAAGGGCTGAGCATGTGATATTAGACTTAAAGCACAACTGTGCAAGTTGTCTTTTTAGGCATGTCTCCACCCCCTGAGTTCAGCCCACCTGCAGAAAAATCCCTTCCTCCTTGATACAGTGATCTTCATTGTGTGGCCCTGTCTGTAGCTGCACAAGCTTGCTTCAGAAGGGGTCCCTGCTTTGTCCTCTATAGCCTAAGCATGTATGATGCAGGTCCATTTGTTACTATGGGAAGACTCATGCTACAGCACTGCTGGAGGTTTACAATAAGTATGGGTCTGCAAATGAGAAAGTGGGGCTGTGGCATGCATGCTGAGGACAAAGGGGACTTGGTGGGGATGCTTTCTGATGCCTGCCAGTGCAGATCCAAGCACAGTGAAGATTTCTGCATCAGGGATAAAGGGAAGTAGTCTACAGGTTAGCTGTACTGGGGATGGTGGAAGTCTTAAAAGGACAACTTATACTAAAAGGTACAGTTGGTATTGCAGGTTGTTCATGCTGATATAGTATTGTTTTAGACCAGGAGTAGCCATACTATTGCTCTCCAGCTGTGGTGAAACTAGAGAATATAGTTAATGTTTAACTCCTTTTTAAAAATCTAAACACATGATATATATGTTCGATAAAGATAGGTTTTGCCTTATGGGATATCGCTGGTCCCGAAGCAATCCTCCGTTCCCCAAGCTTCCAGGTTGCTCGGGGAGGATAATGATGGCAGAGGAGCCATAGGCTCCTCTGCCATCAATCAAAGAGAGAAGGGGTGTGGCCTGCCACAAGGCTGTGTGTGTCAGGCAAGAGCGTGCACGGGTGCCTCTATTAGAACGATGGTGGCACCCATACAGGGAAAGATTGCTGCGGGGGACCACTAGAAAACGGGGGAAATTAAAAACTTTTAAAGAAAAACGGCAACAGCTTTAAGCAAAGGTGGGTCTCCTTGTAGGAAATATATATTAAAAGAAAAAGAGGCTTTAATATCACTTTAACTAAAAAAATCTAAGATCTGCAACCTCTGGGAATCTTAGCTACGCTTGCATTGATAAGCTGCTGTTTTAATTTCTAATACAGTGACCACATTTAGATATTTATGAACTAAGATCAGTCGGGTTTAGGTAGTTATTTTCCAGCAAATATGCACACTATGATGCATGATTATTGTATATATGTGTTCTATTACTATTTTATTTTCTTTGTACATCGGTTTTGTTTCTGAAATTGTAAATTAAAAAGGCAATAAAATGTAATTTGTCAGTCACCGAGAATATTTAATCTAATTATCAGGTAAACTAAAGCCAACAATGGCATTCATGGGAGGAAAGCTGAAGATCAAAGGCAATATGGCTCTAGCAATGAAATTGGAGGTGCTCTTGGGCCGACTAACTTCCAAGCTGTGATTTCAGAAACATCCAAAATATTTGAAGACATAATCTTGAAGCCTGAAAAAGGATCTGCTCACACAGCTTTTGCAATGTTGTCATAATAAAAATGTGAAATGGCTGACATCATGGTCCATTAATGAATACCTTAAAACAAGCAGTCATTATGTGACGTTATCTTAATATTAACTCGTAAGGAGCAAAAAATGGAAAACATTTTATTTATACACTAAACCTCAATACTTAAATTTTTTACGAGGATTATTATAAAAGTAGGTGAAATTCCAAAGTCATAACTAAAGGCATTATCAACACAAAAATTACTTTTTAAATGCTCAAACAAAAAATTGAATTAGGGTATTGTGTAACTAAGGACGTATTAGTGCACATATTTTGAGCAAATTTATACAAGAATTTTCAAACAATAAAAGACAAAGTTTAAAAATGTATCATTGTGTTTTTGTTTTTTTTCACATTAGGACTTTATAGTACTGCTAGGAGGGTCCATTTGCAAAAATAATACGATGTGTTTTTAAATGTATTTATCTAAAACTAGTTTGTAAACTGAAAACAGATTAGACAGGTTCTGTATGGAAACATGCAGGGTCTAATACTGGTGAATTTTGTGTTGGTGGGTCTTTTACTAAATGCCCCACCAGTGCACATTAGTCAGCAAGTATAGGACTGGATTCACACTGTTCTATGTGCATACGCATTTTTGTAGGTTTGAATGGGCCTATATGGTTTACTTCTCTGCTTTCACTCTAAACTGAATTGCATAAATGTAGACCAGCCGCACAAAAAATAATGGCATGTCTATTTGCATTGATTATCATGATGCATCATGATGATTATCGTGATGCATGATAATCAATGCATGCATGATTGCATTATTTTCTGCAGATTTTCTATGGTCGGATGGAAAAAGTGCAACAGATTCCGCCATCTACACTGTGGATAGAGGAATCTCCCACTGGGCCAAGCTTCAGTATCTTGCTAGTCGGCCCAGCTGGCTCTCAAAACACCTGAACAATGCCTGCATCCAATTAGATTGTTCAGATATTTTGAGAGCCAGCGGGGCCGACCAGCAAGATACTGAAGCTTGGCCCAGTGGGAGATTCCTCTATCCACAGTGTAGATGGCGGAATCTGTTGCACTTTTTCCATCTGACCATAGAAAATCTGCAGAAAATCTATATGTGTGAATAGGCCCTCAAGTTGATTGTGTGATCATTATGCTTGCTGTAATTGGTACTTGCACATGAGTTGCCTTCTATTATTTTCTTAAAATGTATTTCCACTTTTCCAACCTAATAACACCTACTTTAAATTTGTTGCATGTTCCTAATTGCATTGCATAACCTAAAAAAAAAAACATAATAGAAATTGCTGCTTACATATTACTTGTTCCCTCTAAATTGAATTCTCCTCTGGAGTGCAAGGGGGCTGGGGAGCTTACCCTAATTAACCCTGTCTGTACTGTGCTGGCAGATGTTATCAATTGTAAACTAGATTTGAACACTTTAACAAAGGGTTGAAGATCTAGAAGCAGTGGATGTTAGGCTGGGTTCACACCTGGGCGTTTCCTATGTGCGCGTTTTACGCATGTTTTTTTCCGGACATTTTTTGAGCGTATTGTCTAGTGTTTTTTTCACACTTGAAAATGCGCGACGTACGCGCGTTTCTTGATTGACTACAGAGGCGTCCAATGAAAGACTTCCTGAGACGCCGCATTTCCTTTTCCTGTTTCTTTGTTACAGAGGAGAGTGTGTTATGTGCAGTGTGTTATGGAGCTGGGCAAACGACGACGACGAACTGCAGCAGTGCATCTTATACGTTTGAGGAGAAGGAGACTGAGCAGGCGAAGGTTCTGGGTCCATCCTGTGATTGCGAACTGAGAACAAAGAGGGCAGTTTTGGGCCATGTACAAAACCCTTCGTGCACATGAGGAGAAATTATTTTCGTACACGCTCATGTCCATAAATAGGTTAGTACATGTACAATGCTTATTGTTGTGTATATATTTCATGTATGTATATATGAGTGAAATGTTTGTAAAACACACAAAGCTGGTATATTTTTCTGATTTCATGGCCCATATGCTCTTTAATGCATCATTTCATTGCTTAATAGCACCAGTTCATTGCTAATTGCTAGTATTGACCCCCAACTTTTATATGTTACAGTTTTGATGAGCTGCTGGGATTGATGTCTGTCCATTTGGAACGCTAGGACACATTTATGAGAGACAGCATTCCTCCAGCCGAAAGATTGATCATCACTTTGCGGTAAGTTCACTAACATCACTCCTACGTTTAATTCTGAAACAATCAAACATTGTAACCCCGAAGCATCGAATGAGTTATATGTAATTGTATATGAGACTGTGTAATGCTCTGTGCAGTGACTGTATGTATAATGCTCTGTGCGTTGTGCTGTTGCGTGTTGTGCCCTGTGCGTTGTGCGCTGTGCTGTTGCGTGTTGTGCGTTGTGCTTGTGCGTGTTGTGCTTGTGCGTGTTGTGCCCTGTGCATTGTGCTTGTGCGTGTTGTGCTGGTGCGTGTTGTGCCCTGTGCATTGTGCTGGTGCGTGTTGTGCCTTGTGCGTTGTGCTGTTGCGTGTTGTGCGCTGTGCTGTTGCGTGTTGTGCTGTTGCGTGTTGTGCCCTGTGCATTGTGCTGGTGCGTGTTGTGCCCTATGCGTTGTGCTGGTGCGTGTTGTGCCCTGTGTGTGTTTGCGATATGCAGGGTGACATATGGCATGTGTGACTCCCCTACATATGTGTGCCACAAGCATTGATATTAAAAAATCCTTTAAAAAAATGAAACCCTTTTCAAACTGTAACTAAACAAATGCACAAACTCATAGTTAAATAGTAATAAAATATTATAATAGAAATATTTGCATACACAAAAAGTGCAATAAAAACAAGGCCATAACAGCAGCCAAAGGGGAAAGGCATTTTTCCCTGCTTAACCGGGTCCAACACACCGTATTTGGAATGCAAAATGAAAAAGGTGCCTAGAGTCAAACATCGAACTACGGAACTTTTTTAGGCATTTTAAAAAATGTCGATAATTTGGGAGCGCAAAGTGAGGCTCTTCCACCTGCATGTCCTCCCTCATTCCACGTGTGGAAAAGCCAGCTGGTATTTGGCTGGTGGAGGTGGTGCTATGTGCCAGGCTGGTGGAGGGATAAACATATGGGGAATGTGGGCGTGGGTGCCATGTTTCTGGGTGGTGTTGATGGTGCACGGGTGTGTGTGGGTATGCTTGGGAAGTGTGTGTGTGTGCGCATGGGTGTGACATGTTGATGTGGAATTGATGGGGCTGGTAAAGGGGCAGTAGCATGTTGTGAGGAGCCATCAGGGAAAATTGCGCAGTTAAGGACTCTGGTTAGTGCTTCACGTATTTCTGACTGTTGAATGAAAGGCAATCAACACATGCAATTTTCCGAACTGTGTGGGAGCGATAGACCGAAAACATATCCGTGTCATCAAACCGATTAGGAGTGGCAGTCGGTTTTTTAATTTATAATTTTTTTTTTCAGTGGTCCTTTTTGCAGTAGCTGATGCCAACTACTGCTTCCGCTACATAGATGTTGGATCCTATGGCAGCAGCTCTGACTCGGCGGTATTCGCCCATTCAGACTTTGGACTGATGCTGCGTCACGGTGAGCTGAACCTCCCGGGGAACGCCACGCTGCCTGGTACCGCTGATCCTGCTATGCCTTTCGTCTTTGTAGGAGACGAGGCATTTGCTCTGGGTGAGCATCTTATGAGGCCCTACTCAAGCCGTGGACTGAGCCTGGAGAAGAGGGTCTTCAACTATAGGCTTACCCGAGCACGCAGGGTGGTGGAGTGTGCCTTTGGCATACTGTCCAATAAATGGCGCTTTCTGCACTCACCAATAAATCTGAAAATAGAAAATGCCATCTCTGGCTTTCTATTTACGATTCGTTGGTGCATTGCATGGAGAGTAGCCATTGGAGCGGCAGCCGTGGTACCATGCATGGAGGCACCATTCGGGACCAATTTGCTGCCTACTTTGTCACCTGAGGGGGAGGTGGCATGGCAAATGCAAGCAATCCAATCATGATTACAAAAAAGAAAAAAACCTTTCTCCTTGTTCTGTGCTTAATAAAGTTTATTTGAATATAACTAATATCTAGCCTTTGTTTTTTCTAATATTGAAATGCACAGCATAGCATGCACGCATGTCACATGAAAACACTGCACGCATGTCACATGAAAACACTGCACGCATGTCACATGAAAACACTGCACGCATGTCACATGAAAACACTGCACGCATGTCTTACCTTTTTGCTTCTTTAAATTGCTTGGTAAAACTCTCGCAATCAGGCCATGTATTTTTCCCAATTTCTTCCCATGCACGGTGCCTGGTACGCCGGTTCTTATATGAAGCATCCTGCATGTCATATATGCATGGCTTTTCCTTCACCAGGCGTATGAACACCTCTGTATCCATCAGGCCACATGCTGCAAATTCCTCCATCTTGGTCGGCCAAAAACTGTCTGAAGTCCCCAGTGTGTGGTCTGTTGCCATGTGCGGAACGCGCGTTATATAGGCGCGCTTTTGATGACAAAAGCCCGCAAACACCCATTTCAGCCCGTTCACGTTGAAGTCTATGGCCGTGAACGCGCTGAAATACTGCCCAAAGACGCTCCTGTACTTTTTCTGGCAAAGGGCGTTTTAAAGCGCGTTCATACGCACTGTAATACGCCCTGGTGGGAACCATGCCCATAGAAAATAATGGGATTTTGGTGTTTGAGCGTTTTACTGAGCGTCGGAACGCGCTGTAAAACGCCCAGGTGTGAACCAGGCCTTAGTGTGAGGAAGTTCAGAGTGTCCTTAGTCCTTTTACGGAGACAGCCACTTTCCTGTCCCCTTTGAAATTGTACAATTTGTGAATGAAAAAAGAAAACGAACATAGTACGATTTTCTAAAATTCCTAAATGTGGAAATACACTTTAAGCATGCTTTATCATGCAAAGAGTCCTAGACCAGATGTGAAACTGAGCTTTTCATGTAGATGCACCATAGGCAGAATACACATATGCAACACAAATGCATGCTCCCAGCCAATGTAATTTTCCAGTACAATATATGTTCCATTGTTGGTGCTTTAATTGATTAGAGTAGGCCTGCAGAGGTGGACGAAGGTGCCCGGTCCTGGTGTTTAGCTTCCACATGTAGAGGTATAGAACTAAGACCTCTATGAAATTACACAGATTTCTCAGGGGATAGTACGAGGTTTGGTTATGCATACTAGGTGGTGAGCTTCTGGGCACTTTTATGACTGCTTTGCTGTTTTGTAGGACAAAGTTACTTTAGAGAAAGGAAAAAATGCATGATCGTACCAGTTGTTTTGGGGAGCACAGATTATTAATAAATGGTAACATTTTTCATGGCTTATTGTGGCCAAGTATTACATATTCTTAACAAGTGAGCTTTAAAACAAGCCCTCGCTTACTTCTGTAGCTGCAGACACTGTAGACTAATTCACCCTCAAAGTTTTCAGCAGAAGCACTGAAATGATCCTTTTCCCAGAGCTCCTGCTATGTGTGTACAGATTAGAAGGCTGTGTAGTCACTGCTGGGAGCTGGAACTGAGCTGCCTGGCATAACCACTTGAATGATTTTTTGCATGCACCAGCAAGATACACCCACAGTGAATGTTTACTATATGTCACATTCACTGCCTTGTAAAAATACTCCTATGTGTGCACTATACATTGTAAATGAATTGGCGGTTGAGTTTAGATACAATTGTACATATATCCTAAATGTGAGGCCTCACATAATTTTGTATAGCCAGGATACATTGGAAAATGTTAATGTGCAGATTGTGTAGCTGGCCACTCACATTACAAAAAAATGTTTTAATACAATTTTCTGCAGTTTTACGCTAATTGTACCATCACCCTTAGATTTACCTGTCTTATGAGGGTCTATTTAGTAGTGAAATACAGACATTCCTCGCTTACCGACCTGTTTTGTGACCACTCGCACTTACGACTGACCTTACGTGCGGAAACGTGGCGTCTCGCCAGTGTGACGTCTCGCCGGCGGAAGTGCTGTACTCCGTTCTTCACTGCAGGTCTCGGTGTGTATTTTATTGCCCGATGTACACTACACTGGTCAGTACTGTACATCTGCAACAATATACAGTACTGTACTAATGCAGCACAGTACTGTATAGAGTTCATCACTTAACAACCAATTCGTTTAACGACCTGGTCGTAGGAACGTAACATGGTCGTTCAGTGAAGAATACCTGTATTGGATATGAATAGCAACATTTTAAGCCAGCAAGTAGAGTTTTGAATTTAATCTTTATATTTGCCAAGCTGACCTTACTTGCTTTGCTGGAAATAAAAGGTGTAACCCTTTTGCTGCCAAGCCCTCTGGAACGTTGTACACCTCAGCTGGCCACAGCATTTTTGCAATTTTCCCCCATAGTTTTGATTTTTCTATTGCTGCGTTGCTAGCGTTTGTAAAAGACCCCCCCCCCATATATTTTCTGAAAGCACAGGCCTGGTAGAATAGAGCAACCATGAGCTTATAGAAGAACAGTAAAAGCCACCGACGTAAGACTTACTGACGTGGAAGGCTGGAAACAGTTGTGTTCCGCTGTATGCCTTATGTCAGTGGCAGGGAAAGGTTAAAGAACTGATAAGCTCAAGCTCAGACCTAAGGTGGCAATACACTAGTAGATTTTCGGTCAACAAGTCTTTCCAATGACGATCGAACAGTTGATGGTACATTTTTGATATTGTGATCGAAAATTTTTCGATTGGTCAGGTTGGAAATATTTTCTCTGACCAAATGAAAACTGATTAATCAGTAAGGTTTTCGCTCGTCAAAATTCTTAGCAGGAACGCAGCACATGCACAAAAGAAAATTATTTCCGGCGTTTGACAAAAATTGGTTGGTTAGTATGGCTAACGAACGATTTCTGAAATTGAGATCTTACTATGTTTGATTATGTTATTCGAGCTATAATCAAACGAGGGTTCGTGCCAGAAATGAAAATTTCCAACCAAAAATCGACTAGTATATGGACACCTTTAGACATATATCATTGTATTGAGTCCGAGCAGTGACACATTTCCCCTCCATATCTGCATTGTTTATATGGGGTCACATGAAGTTTCAGTTAGATTTATGTGCCCTTGTGTTGCGCCTACATTGGTCAATACTGATCAATATAACTCAATGCAAATGGCGAAGAAGGAGCCCTAAAGCTCCGGTATATATACACTGAGTGGCCAGATTATTATGACCACCCCATCAGTACTTCGTTGGGCCTCCTTTTGCCTTCAATACTGCGGGGATTCTTCTTGGAATTGACTCCACGAGATGTTGAAAGGTGATGCGAGGAATCTGACACCATGCCTGATGAATAGCACTGTCCAGTTCTGTGAGATTTGATGGTTGTGGAACCACCTGCCTGATGGCTCTTTCAACTTCGTCCCACAAATGCTCAATTGGATTGAGATCTGGTGATTGTGGGGGCCACCTCCCTCATGTTCTTGAAACCACTCCTGCACAATACGAGCACCGTGGCATGGCGCATTGTCTTGTTGGAAGAAGCCATCTCCATTTGGATACGCCATCAACATGTGCTGATAGGATGAACTTGATCAGCAACGATACTTTGGTATGTTGTGCTATTCAGACGTTGTTCCACACGAATTAAAGGGCCCGAATCATGCCAGGAAAACATGCCCCAAACCATAACACTGCCCCCACCAGCTTGAAGGGTTGTACTCATGCATGTGGGGTGCATGCTTTCATGCTGTTTCCGCCAAATTCTCACTCTGCCATCTGCATGATGCAACTGGAAACGTGATGCATCGGACCGCATTACTTTTTTCCAATGCTCGACTGTCCAATCCTTGTGTTCCTGTGTGAATTGGAGACATTTTATCTTGTTAACTGCAGACAGCAAAGGTGTTCTTACAGGCCTTCGGCTTCCATATCCCATACGATGCAGTGTACGATGAACAGTGCGTTCAGAGATCATTTGAGAGGATCCCTGATTAAGATCTGCAGTAATTTGATGCACTGTTACCCTTCTGTTGTCTTGTACCAGTCTTGCCACTCTCCGTTCTGCCCTAACATTGACTAGTCGCTGACGGCCACAATTCGCACGTTCAGACCCAGATTTTCGGCTGGCAGTCCAGTCTTTAAACACTTTAACAACAGCTGCTCTTGAACATTTAACAAATCCTGCTATTTTGCTGATACTCGCTCCATGGCTCCGAGCGCCAACAATCATCCCACGTTCAAAGGCTGTTAAATCGCGTTGTTTACCCATGTCTTCAGAAAAAAATCACTTCTACTGTCGTGGTAAACAACCTGCTTCCCTATTTATAATGGTCTGGCCCTCTAGCAACTTCAGCGCAAAAATTATAGCTCATTTCATACTAACGTCAGGTGGTCATAATAATCTGGCCACTCAGTGTGTATATATGTATCTATATTCGTCAACCTGCCAGCTGAATGAAAAAAATATAACCGTTTTCTCCATCAACGCTTACCAGCGTGGGTGGAGGAATCCACTGCTATTTTCATGTATTCTGACAGCGCTAACAGCTGCTGTCAGAATACCCAAACAGAGCAGTTATACCTGTATAACCTTAAGTGCCTTCCGGGTCTCTCTGCAATCAGTTAGGTAGGGGTAGTGATGCTTCCCTTAAGGTGCCCACAAACCTTGCGATCGATAATCGTGGGAAATCCCGCGATCGTACGGTTTTTTGCAAGGTGTGTGAAAGGCGTGCGACCTCTGCTACTCTTAGGAACATGTTCGAAAACCCGCGAGAATCGTACGATTTTCGGCGGGTGTGTAGCATGTTCGTAAGATAAAAGCCAGGCGGGCCGGTGTGCGCAAGCGCACACTGCCCGTTCAGCATTGCGGTCATTGGAAGCACGCCCTTCAGCGGTGCTGGCTTGCGATCATCGCAAGTACGATCTGCCTGTCCAAGATGGGCAGATGGTAAGTTTTTTTTAATTACCTTACAACCATCGCAAGACAAAAGTCTTGTGATGGTTGTAAGGTGTGTGCCCAGCATTACAGGTTTAGTCTGTTTCTGTTACATCACTGTCACTAAATCAGCCATGGTTCAAAGTTATTTATAAGCATCAATTCTAAAACTTTATTTAATACTGTATGTAAAAAATTCAAGCAGATGAAAAACTCTAACTGGATATAGTTTGATAAAGCACTGTGTATCATAAACAATTAAAAAATTTTAATTTTTTTTTTATTCTTGCTTTCACCTTTTTTTCTATCCTTTGTGTATGTCAGTGCTGCTGATCTATAGCACCCTGCTGATTTACAGCGTTTTAAGGTGCCCATACACTGCACGATTCTCGTATGAGAATCGCGGGTAATCCCGCGATCGTACGCCAATTGTGCAGTGTATGGAAGGCGTGCGACCGTTTCTACTGTACGGTCGCACGTCTTCCGTCGAACAAGCAGGCTGGAAAACCCGCTGGGAATCGTACGATTCTCGGCAGGTTAGTGGCCTGCTTGTTCGACAACTGCCGAACAGGCCGGTGTGCGCACGTGCACACTGCACGTTTGCAGTCATCGGAAGCCCGCCCCTCATTGCAGTCATTGCAAGTACGATCTGCCTGTCCAAGATGGGACAGGCAGATCGTTTTTTTAAGTACTTTACAACCCTGGCAAGACAAAAGTCTTGCCAGGGTTGTAAAGTGTATGGGCACCTATAGACTCTGTGGTAATTAGTCTATATCATGAATCTAAATCCAGCTTTGGCTTACTTGCTACAGAGGAACTCCAGGATTTAAAAAAAATTAAACCTTGCAGTGGGGCTACCCCGCACTGCAGAGGTTAATTGCTCAGTTTTGTTTAGGGTCGAAAATAAAGAAGAAATACTCATAACAATACGAGCAGTTATGTAGTCCAAATACAAGGGTTAGTTTTAAAAAAATCGTGGAGTTGTTCTTTAAAACAGTTAAAGAAGCAGGAAGAAGAAAACAAGTCACCTGAAAGTCAGTTGCAACTATATTTTAAGGATAATATTTTTGTTCCAGTTGGGAGCAGGTACATAAAAAGATTAATTTTAAACACATTTTCTAGTAACAAATACGTTGCTTTTGTGGTTAAAGATGTTTTAGGTGAATGCAATATTTCAAATAGCCTGCAGGTGGCAGAGTATCTCAACCTGTAACTAGTAAACTGCATAAAACACTTGTAATGTAAGAGCGGTGGTGGGAAAGGGAAAACTTTGTGCTTAAAAAATATAAATATAGCATAAAGCTCAATTGACAAAAATATAACTTTTTTTTTTCACTCCTGTGCATTATTTGCTCATTTTTGGTTTCAACTCTTGATAAATGTATTTTAAATATTTATTTTACCAGAGCAATTTTTTTTCACACATGTTAAAACCTGAATTAGATAGAAAATGACTTTAAAACCCCCCAAAATTATATATTTTCTGAAAGCAAAGGCCCTGTAGAATAAAACAAATGGTAGCTGCAACTTTTTATGTTGCTATTTTGTTGAAATTTGTGCAAATATTTATCAAATTGATATGTTTGGGAAAAAATTGTCTGATATGAATTTCTAGTTAATAAAAAACAATATAATACCCAGGATTTTGGTAAGATATAAAAGATGGGGGTCACGTCGAATAAATAGATGTCAAACCTTACCTAACGTGTGGCACAATCGCTGTTTATGTGCATGTCCTACATGCGTTTGCATATGCATGTAGATTTATTTATTATCATTTATTTATTTACTTCATTGCTATTATCTTTTATTTATTTTTTTACTTTATTGCTATCACAAGGGGGTTATCAAGCCCTATGTAATAGGATTGGTAGGTGTCTTTATGGAGACATTAGGGGTGTCTTAGACCCCTATTATCTGCCCTGATCTTCACTGCAGGTGTTCAAGCAGCGAGTTGTGCTTGTTCGCCAAATTAACCAGCATTCTGACAGCTCTGAAGTACAAAGTGCCAGGCTCTCAGGCTTGAGGGTTCGTTCAAACCTATGACGCGCTATTGTGCAACCCACCTACCGTGCATTACAGCGAGGCAGATGCATTGTGTTGCATTTTATCTGAATGCCACCCGAATGCACCTACTGGCTTAAATGCAATGCAAAAAAAAGTAGCTTGCGGTACCATGCTTTGCAGCAGATTGCAGTCAGGAGGTACGTTTACATAGTTACATAGTCTTAATGAATTGAGCCCTTACAAAGAAATAAAATGGCAAATGCTTACAGGATCTGTAAACCATGTCAAGTCACTAAAATCACATATCATCTTTAACGTGTAATGTACTTTTTAACGTTTTTTTAAAATAAAATATTGCCAATTTTCATAGTTACATAGTATTTGAGGTTGAATAAAGACATAAGTCCATCAAGTCCAACCTATTGTGTGTATGCATTTAAGTCTGAGCAGGTGTGTGCGAGTGTATTAGTCCATGTGTGATTTTGATCTTAGGCGTACCTGTACCCCTGTATGTTATGGTCTCCGAGGAAATCGTCCAGTAGTTTCTTGAATGATTCCACACTCTTTGCTGAAATCACTGCCTGTGGCAGAGAGTTCCAGACCTTAACCGCTCTACCTGAGAAGAACTCCTTGCGCCCTGTGTGTTGAAATTTGTTTTACACCAATTTTTGGTTGTGCCCTCTGGTCTTTGTTACGGAGCTGACCGTAAACAGTTTGTTAATAATGTTGCTGTCACCCTGGAATAATTTATACAGGAAAATCATGTCCCCCCTTAATCTCCTAACCTCCAACGAGAACATACAGTATTTAATTTTAACAACCTAGTTTCATAGCTCAGGTCCTCGAACACCTTTAATGAGTTTGGTTGCCCTCCTCTGGACTTTTTCCAGCTCAAGGACATCTTTTCTTAGTATCGGTGACCAAAACTGGACCGCATTCTCCAGATGTGGCCGAACCAATGATCTATGAAGTGGCAAAATTATAGACTTGTCCCTGCAATACATTCCCTTCTTAATGCAAGACAGGACTCTGCTTGCTTTCTTTACAGCAGCCTGGCACTGCGAGCTGTTATTCAGTCTCCGGTCTATAATGACCCCCAAATCCTTCTCCGTTTCCGACTTCCCTAGTGGCACACCCATAAGTGTATAGTCCATTTGCCTATTTTTAATTCCAAGGTGCATTACCTTACATTTATCGACATTGAACTTCATCTGCCATACAGTTGTCCACTCCCCGATTTTATCCAGGTCCTCCTGTAATGTTACAACATCTAAATCTGTGTCTATTACCCTCCCAATTTTCGTATCATCAGCAAACACTGAGACATGGCTATTCACTCCCTCCCCGATATCACTAATAAATAGGTTAAATAGTTTTTTCCATCTGTTCTCCTTTATTTTGTTAGTATCTAAAGCTTCATATAGCTGTGCAGTTTATTTCACACAATCAAAATCTTCACTTGTGTGTGGCCATAATTTTAAAGTGGAACTACTGCTTAACTTTTTTCTTATGTATTGGATACATTGGGGAAAGGATTGCCCCCTATCAGTTGTTTTTTTGTTTTTTTTATTGCTGTGTGACCCTGGTCACCAGAACCGAAATTAAGGGTACATCTCCCATCAGTGATACAGAAATAAAAAATGAATGAGACATTTTAACCATTCCCTAATTTTCCTAAAGCAAGATAAGTTGTAACACTTTGAGCAATTCATTTCATTGTCATGTACCTTGGTGGGAGCCTGAGATGATGACAGACCCTCTTGCTGCTCTTGTGCAGACACCCCTGATAATGGACAGTAGGTGTAATGATGGAAGAGGGGCGGGGTAGAAGCTTGACAATACCCGAGCAGAGGGTATAGATGTGGAGATATGCAAGGAAGTCACCTCTGAATGATGATGCCGACAGCTGATGGAACACTATTGATGCAGAAGGCAGAATCGTAGTCTGGAACAGGCCAGGTCAACAACAGGCAGGCAGCGGGGTACAGAATCGGCAGGCAGGGACAGGGACAGGCTGGGTCAATGATGAATGGGCAAAGAGATACCAAATCAGTAGTCAGGAGAGTTGTTAGGAAGCAGTCCAAGGTCACTGAGGCAGGCAGCAAGCAGCATAGTCAAGGTTCAGCTGGGCTATTAACAGGTAGCAGAAGCTGGATCAGATACAGGAACTAGCTGAAGAACTCTCAGTGCTGAATGAGTGCAGAGTCCATTATTAAATAGGCCGTCTGGCGCCATTGTTTGATTTAGGTGCATGCGCCATGCAATGCTCATATGTTTACGTGCAAGAGCAGAGGTATGTGCCATCCTACTACCGAGATGTTGCACATGTGATTGCACATGCGCAGCTGCTCGCACTGGATGAGAACAAGCTGGACTTCCCTGACACTCATGGAGGTGTGTCTGAAATGTACCTTCATTATCTCCTAAAGGTTTGATCAGTTTAGTCAATGTTGGTGACTGAACATAAGTTTCTTCTGTAAAGAACAGAAATCTCAGACAGATATCTGAACCTCAAAGATGTAAAATTCACACCCAGAGCAATGGATCACAAACAGGCTTTCTTTTCAATCAGTTTCACCTGATCACAATGGGGGCAGCTCCACAAGGCAGGGAACCTTCATAGCTAAAAGAAAAACAACAAAAGAGCGCCCTCTCCATGTGAAGTAACATTTATTAAAATTAATTAAAAAGTCTGTCTAGCTTGGAGTGGCCAGGGTTCTGAGGAAGGGGGCGTGCCCCAGAAACGCGTTGACCCGGCCACTCGCATCTGTTGGAAGAGGGCTACGTTGTGAGCTGATGAGGCTGCATTGTGGATTTGGATGGGCTGTTAGCCTTCAGAGATAAGAACCATTTGGATGCGCTTGTTTTTCCTATATTTGTAAGTACATTACCACTTTTTAAATTAATTTTAATAAACGTTACTTCACATGGAGAGGGCGCTCTTTTGTTGTTTTTCTTATTAGATATCTGAACCTGCTATATTCACAAGAATTAGATAGTTGGGCATAGACTACCTTTAGGTTTCAGGTCAGTATTTAGTAGATAGACCTTTGACAGCAATTACAGTCTTGTGTCTGTGCTAATAGGTCTCTATCATCTTTGCACATCCGGATACTACAGTTTTTCCCCATTCCTCTGCTCCAGCTCTGTTGGGCCACATGGGCATATAATTGAACAGCCTTTTTCAAGTCCAGCTACAAATTATCTGTTTCATTAAAATCTGGACTCTGACTTGGCCATTTGAGGACATTCTTGAACAGTTTTGATTTGATAATCCGGGTCATTTTCTTGCTGGAAGACTTTTCTGACGATATATCCTTCTACACGCTAACTTCAAAGTGTTCTATGAGCCTTTTGGCAAACTGTAGGTGAGATGTCATGTGAGTTTTGGTTAACAGTGGCTTTTTTTACACTTTCCCATAAAGTTGTTGCTGGTAAGATACCCGGGCAACAGTTGTAAGCACAGTCTCTCCAATCTCAGCCACTGAAGATTGCAACTGAGGGAGAAAATTTGTGTCTATATACATTGCCTCTCCAAAGAAAAGTTACCACTAAGTTTTAGCTGAGGAAATAGGTAAGAGACTTCTATTGGATAATAGGTCCAGGTTAAGCAATGTTATATGCCCAAAAAAAATTATGTCGGCTGCCTACCTGAATACGCTGAATGACCAAGTTTTTCCATCAATTTGTTTCTTCCCTGATGGCACATTGGGCATATTCCAAGATGACAATGCCAGGATGCATTGGGCTTAGATTGTGAAAGAATGGTTCAGGGATTATGAGACATCATTTTGACACAAGGATTCGCCACCACAGAGTCCAGACCTTAACTTCATTGAGAATCTTTATGCAGTGGTCCAACTCTCCCATCATTGCCACAAGATCTTGGTGAAAAATGAATGCAACTCTGGACGGAAATAAATGTTGTGACATTGCATAAGAAGCTTATCGAAAGTATGCCACGGTGAATGTTTGCATTAATCAAAGCAAAAGGTGGTCCAAAAAAATATTAGTGTGTGACTGCCAGTGTAGACAACCATTATAATGTCACACCGAAGAGAAAATAGCCCTCCTAACAAACTGCCCACAATAGTGGACCGAAGAAGTACAGATTACAGCACCAGATTTAGAATCATATAGTCAATAGAGAGTCTGTCGGTTGGGGATCCCTCACATTGCTTAGCCACAGTTGCCAGATTGTACAATGATATAAAAAAAATATATTTTTATTTTTAGTTCTGACCATAAAAAAAGAAAATATATGTGAATCTATTATAGATGCATGTATTTGTCACAGATGAAACCCAGGTCTTAGTAATCCTATATATCATCGGCGAAAACTAAACCTAATGCATAAGGTGGCACTGAATCTGAAATTGCTATTCATATTATATGCACATAGTCATTTTAAATAAATACCTAGGCAATAAGACAACACATACATGATGGCTGCCATTGTTGCTGTGATAGCTTCTTTTGCACTGAATGAATATTCAAATATTTTACAAAGTGTTTTAAGCTTGCTAAAATGACATCCAGCTGGAATGCAGTAGATGGAAATTTTCATTTTCTGTTGCACAGTAATTAAATTGATGCTATATAAAGAAAACAATCTATTCTCAACTTGAATGTGTACTGGACAATTTAATTAGCAAGAAACAATTGGATCTGAAGAAAATTATTCATTACAAAAAACTTTTTTCTGCTGGGAATTTTCGCATAATTTTAGAAAAAAATATTAATAAAGGATACATTTGAAACCTATTAAAATGCAAGTAATACTATATTTTCAATTTTTTGACTGAATACCCTAAAATAAATAATATTACTGTGAAACTCTATTTTGATGAAAAAAAAAGCATTAAGATTGGATTGATTTCCGAAAACATGTATTGCAGATGCTTACTTGTTTCTATTCTGTTCTTTAGCAACTTTGTGAACTTGTACTTTGTTATTTTGCCATTCATTTTCGGAAATGTATTCAAAAAAAATTTGCACTATCTGTTAATCCTGACGGTTTTCTCCACTTCTTGCCTCCGTGCAACTACACTCCCTACAGGCTCTGTACCTGATGTAGCACAGGGCCTTCAGTGATCTCAGAAAAGCCATGGCTATGCACAGTCTGCCCTACTCCTAGGGCTTCATTTATTAAAGTTCTGCCTGGCATATAGCGGGCCAGATGCTGTCCGCATGGCACTAGCACCCCTGGATGCAGCAGACAAGTACAGGAATTTCCTATACTCGTCAGCACCATCTAGGGGAGCTAGTGCCATGCAAACAGCATCTATCTGACTATATGCCGGGCAGAACATTCATAAATAGGGCTGTTAGTGTCTGCACCATAAGTCGCAGCTTAAAATGACACTAAAGTCAGTAGGGATGTCCTGATACCGATACTAGCTTCGGTATTGGGACCGATACAGGGCATTTTGACAAGTACTTGTACTTGTCAAAATGCCCCGATTCATAGCGCCAATGCTTGCGCTATTTTTTAAAATTTTCTTTACCTTCAGTGCGGGAGAGCAGCAGCGAGTCAGCGCTGGTCCAGTGGGAGGAGGTCCTGGTGGAGTCCTAATTTAGCTGGCTGGCGACTGCCCAGCAAAACAAACGACAAACGCACTCAACAATTTGTCACCAGTTATACAGTAAGGTGCACACGAAATGGGCTTTGAACAGTAAAACAGTAGAAAGGCATCATGGCACACTCACAAACCAGCATGTAAAACATGCTGGTTTGTGAGTGTGCCATGATGTCTTTCTACTGCCCAGAGGACCCCGACACGCGCGGCACCTCTGGGCAGTCGCTAGTCAGCTGAATTAGGACCCTACCTGGAGCTCCTCCTACCGGACCAGCGCTGACTTTCCGCAGCTCTCCCACACAGTGCCGACTACGACCTCACCAGCAAGGCACATCGTGAGCAGTGAGTGAGGGCAAGGGGGGTCCCTATTAAGAAGCTTTTAATATTAGCAGAGGATAATTGTAAATTTATTGTCTGCAGTGTATTAGCAGTGTGTACTCTGTATGCACTACATATAGAGTACACTGCAGACAATAGATTTACAATTCTCCCCTGCTATTATGAATGGATTAAATGATCCATAGTACATGATAGTACATAACATGTAGTTGTAGTATGGATCATTTAACCTATTCATGTTAGCAGGGGATCATTGTAAATCTATTGCTGCAGACTGCAGTGTACTGGACGTGTGTACTGTATATGTACTATGGATCATGATTTAACCCATTTATGTTAGCAGGGCAGAATTGTGAGTGCCTCCCACAGGCTGAGCACTGAGACACGATGCAGCAATCCTGCCCAGCGCCGAATACGAGAGACACCGAGTGATGCAACAGGGATAGGAGTGAAACTGTGAGTAAGGGAAGCTGGGACGGGGCTGGCTGTAACTCTATTGCTACAATGTACTGGAAGTGTGTACTGTATATGTAGTACATATATACAGCACACACCTTCACTTCACTACAGCAATAGATTTGCCATTCTCCCCTGCTAACATGGATAGGGTAAATCATGATCCATAGTACATAACATGTAGTTGTACTATGGATCATTTAACCTATTCATGTTAGCAGGGGAGAATTGAAACTCTATCACTGCAGTGTACTTTGAGTGTATACCAGGTTAAATGATCCACAGCACACACTTCCAGTACACTGCAGTAATAGACTTTCAATTCTCCCCTGCTAACATGAATAGGTTAAATGATCCCAGACGCAGAGGCATGATCGGATTTGTAGTTTCACGACAGCTATGTGAAGGCAAATACAAATGTTTTGTTGTTCTAAAACAGTCTTAAATTAAAGTTCTTCATAATCATAAAGAAATTGGCCTAAAATCATTAGTCTGTATAGTTTTTATTTAAATGTCACCTGTCCCTTTAAGAAAAGGTATAGGTAATTGGGATCGGCAAGTACATGAGGGGAAGTACTTGTACTTGGTCCTGAAAAAGTGGCATCGGTACATCCCTACCTAAAACAATAGCCTATTACTTTTGTAATGTAAAATAATTAGCCTATTACTTTTGTAATGTAAAATAATGTATTTGGAATCCACTGAGGGACACAGGTCCCGCCATCTATGTTTATGATCATGTTCTTGGTACAGAGGCACACTGGTACTGGGAGGGCTTATCCTTGGCTGGCTTACAGTTTTTTTTTTATTTCCCAGTTTCCATTCTTCCTGTAGGTGGCAGTATAACAGGAGGTATGTGTCCCTCAATGGGCTTTAAGAACAGGACTTTATGGTGAGTACAAGATTCCTATTTTATTTTCTATGCAATCTACAGGCAAAAAAGATATGGAAGTTAAAAAGGTAAGGTAAAAATTAGGAAAATTTGCTTTTTCTTGTTTGACAAGAGGTATTTTCAAACCAAGGGTGCATTTATAAAGCAGTGAATCTGACATTCACCATAGAGTCACTGCAGCTGAATTGCGGGGGAGTGAGGGAAGGGAGTGATACAGTGAGTTGCTATAGCTCTTTCCCCCTGCAAAGTGACTGTGCAGTATATTCCTAATAAACAGAGTTGCATATACAGTCATGGCCAAAAATATTGGCACCCTGCATTTCTGTCAGATAATTCACCACTTTGCGCTGAAAATTGTTGCAATTACAAATGTTTAGGCATTCTCATGTTTATTTCTTTTGTTTGTATTGGTATGACACAAAAAAATTGAGAAAAAAAAAAGCCAAACCTGACACATTCCACGCAAAGCTCCAAAAATTAACTGGACAAAATGATTGGCACCTTCTCCAGATTGCAAGAAATAATTGCATTCCAAGTTTTTGTATCCATCTAAAGAGATATTAATGTTCCTGTGTCCACTGTGCGCAAGGTTTACAGCCCATGGCACTGTAGCTAATCTCCCTGGATGTGGATGAAAGAGAACAATTCATCAAAGATTGCAACAACGGATTGTTCAAATGGTGGATAAAGACCCTCGATCAACTTATAGACAAATTCAAGCTGACCTTCAGGCACAGGGTACAACTGTGTCAGCTCGCACTATACGTCGCCATCTGAATGAAAAGGGACGCTATGGTAGGAGACCCAGGAGGACCCCACTGCTGACACAGAAACATAATAAAGCCAAAACTCACCTGAGGAAGCCAAAATCCTTTTGTGAGAATGTGCTGTGGTCAGACAAAACAAAATTAACAACTTTTTGGTAAAGCCCATCATTCTACTGTTTTCAGAAAAAGAAATTAGGCCTTTAAAGAAAAAAAAACACACAGTCTCTACAGTCACACATGGTGGAGGTTCACTGATGTTTTGGGGTTGCGGCTTCAGACACTGGATGTCTTGACTGTGTGCATGGCATTATGAAATGTAAAGACTACCAAAGAATTCTGGGGTGCAATGTAGGGCCCATTGTCAGAAAGTTGGGTCTCCGTCAGAGGTCATGGGTTTTACAGCAGGACAATGACCCAAACCACACATATAAAAGCACCAAGAAATGGTTTCAGACAAAGCGCTGGAGAGTGCTGGACTGGCCAGCAATGAGTCCAAATCTGAATCCCATAGAACACCTGTGGAGAGATCTCAGAACAACAGTTGGGAAAAGGAACCCTTCCAATCTGAGACCTGGAGAGGTTGGTGAAAGAAGAGTCATCCAGAATTCCTGTAGAGAGGTGTGAGAAACTCATTGATGGTTACAGGAAGCAATTGATTTCAGTAATTTTTTTTTCCAAGGGCACCCTCAATTAAATATTAATTGAGGGTGCCAATAATTTTCTCCAGTCCATTGTTGGAGTTTTGCGCAGAATGTGTCAGGTTTGACTTTTTTTTCTCAACTTTTTTTTTGTGTCATACCAATACAAACAAAAGAAATAAACATGAGAATGCCTAAACATTTGTAATTGCAACAATTTTCAGCGCAAAGTGTTGCATTATCTGACAGAAATGCAGGGGTGCCAATATGGTTGGCCATGACTGTACATCATGCAGTGCAAGCCACAAAGCACTACACCAAAATGCACAGACGGTTTCCATCCATACATTGTGGTGTGCTGAACACATTTGTGCATATGTACATAGAACACTACTGCAGGGTGTCTAAAAACATCAAGAACAGCAGCACCCTGATGCAGAAGAGCCCAATGTGAAAAACATGTGCACATAAGCCATAAAGCCTAAGCATGGTAAGGATGCCCTTTTGTGACCCTATCCATACAGGTGAGCAAGAACGCATCACAACGAGAACCACGACTGTGGAAGAAGACATTGCATAAGTGCAAGAAAGTTATTTTGAAAGTGCATCTGGTCCCAGGCTATGGGCATTCAACTATTTACATATTACTATCAAGCAGCCTCAATCTGTTTACAGTAGCTGCTAGTACTGTGAGGAAATTCATTCTCAAACATTACAACAACTCTAAAGTGGGGTTTTGGTCATTTTCTAACAAAGAGTCTACTGCAATAGATTATAATAGGAAAGGAGATGAAGGTTCAGTGCCTCTATTGTGAACTTTGAAGATTCATTTATCCACAATGCCAACAGCTACAGAGATGAATGGGGGCTTGTTGTAAAGTGATTTATTTTAATATGCATAATTTGGCGCAGGTTACTTTTAAAAAGAACTATGGCCCAACCTTTTTTGGCCACAGTTCTCTTTAGGGTCACAGGAGGACATGTATTATGTCCTCCTGTGACCGTAAATTCATCATATAGCGTCAGCTCTAATTATAGGGATGAGTATATTTCACTCTCCCCATAATTTTCCTTTAGAGAATTTCAAGGCAATGGAAGTGATGCAAGTTGGAGAAAAGAACATGAAAACAAAAGCGGTGTTGTGACTAATACAGCTCAATCAGTTTTTAGCAGGTACTGTATATTTGTAGATTGTAAGCCCTCAGGGGCAGGGCCCTCCTTACCATTTTGTCTTGATTTGTATTGTGATTGTAATGTCTTCCTCATATTGTAAAGCGCTGCGCAAACTGGTGGCGCTATATAAATCCTGTATAATAATGTGAAAATGATACACCAATTCCTATTCGCTACAACTGAATTTTTTTAATTTCAGAGTTTTAATATGATATAATGAATAATTCAAAACATTGCAAACAGACACATTTGTAGACTATAAGAATGTATACAGTACATGCAATACCAGCTACCTATTAACAGACCACCTGATTGCTGCTGCTCTCTTCCACTTTTTACGTTACCCTTTCTATAGAATATCCTTCCCTTTGTGAGATCGACTGGTCTTTGTAACCCTTTCATGGTTTTCGGGAACACAAAAAAGTACAAACACATGTAATTATTTATGTTTCTTTTAAAATCATCATACCATGGAGCAAAGTGGAGTTATGTAGGTGTAATTATTACACACATAATTATATTCAGGGTGTAACGTCTCCTGGTATTTTATTATGTAAGCTGTTCTGGCATCTGATGTGTTTAGAAAGCTCATTGGGTTTAAGGCTATAAATCACACAGACTTTACTTGGAATTTTACCAATTCAATAATGCCAAGCCTACAAACAGATATTATCTTTAAATAATCATTGTATTACTATTGATGTATGAAGGATGGACATTTATACTAGGGAAAAATTATCCACCCTCCACCTTTACTTGCTCGGATGTTAGCTCCCATGGTGTGACTGTAGAAGAAGGAATGATTCCAGAATCTCATTCATTGACTTGGGCAACACATTTTTTTTTAACTTTGTACGTGTTTGAAATCACCTATAGTGAAAATCATGTGTAAAGAATTACATTAAAAAAACTAACACATTGATAAGCACATTGGCTAGGCTAGAACAACTATAGGTGTACAAGATCTAAAGTACCTTCTACAGTGGATATGTCACTTATGAAAATGTAATGAGAGAAGCTGATTGGTTACTATAGCAACTACTCCCGATTCTGTCTACTCCAGTTTTCATTAAGTCCATTTATTAGTTTAATTTATAAGTTTAATTTATTATTAGACTTTTCTAATAAACTAAAACAAGACAGCTATTCACAAGATCTGCTGATAACATGTTTTAACATGATAGCAGGTTTTCTTCAAATTCACTAGTGCAGTATACAGTGGCGAGAAAAAGTATGTGAACCCCTTGGAATGAACTGGTTTTCTGCAGTAATTTGCCATAAAATGTGATCTGATCCTCGTCTTAGTCACAACCATAGACAAACACAAATAGTGGAATTCATCAAACCTGGAGCAGATAGAATCTGGGGCAGTTGCCCAATCAGCTTCTATTGTTCAGTTAAGATTTGAAAATGAAACAGAGAGGCTGATTGGTTGCCATGCACAGCTGTTCCAGATTTGATACATTCCCCTCAATGTGCTTAAGCGGATAACACATAAACAATTCTAATTTTTCAATAAAGACATGTCTTTATTGAACACACCCATTAAACATTCACACTGCTGGAAGAAAAAGTAAGTGAACCCATAGACTAATTACTTCAACGAAAGCTAATTGGAGTCAGTAGCTTGTACAACTGGAGTCCAAATAATTAAATGCGTTTGGAGGGGTGGTTTAGAGCTACTTTGATTGAATAAACGACACTCAAAAGTTTTAAAATTGCTGTTCATAAGAAGCATCAACTGATGTGAACCATGCCTCGAAAAAAGGAGCTCTCTGAATACATACGATCAAGAGTAGTTGATCTGCATAAGGCTGGAAAAGGGATACAAAGCAATCTTAAAAGTGTTTAGGCATCCATCAGTCCACAGTTAGACAAATTGTCTATAAATGGAGACCGTTTAGTACGGTGGCTACTTTTACTAGAAGTGGGCATACAGCCAAGATGACTCCCAAGGCACAATGCAAAATCCTCAATGAGGTAAAAAAGAACCCATTAGTAACAGCCAAAGGCTTGAAGACATCGCTGCAACTGGCAAACATCCCTGTTCATGAGTCTACCACACGTAAGTCTTTGAACAGGCAGAGTGTCCATGGCTGAACACCATGAAGCAAGCCGCTGATCTCCAAAACAAATTGCTGCGCGTCTGAGGTTTGCCAAAGAGCACCTTGGCAAACCGCAACACTACTAGGAAAATGTTTTGTGGACTGATTAAACAAAAGTAATACTTAGCACTATGTATGGCGCAAAAAGGGCACAGCTTACCAACATCATCCCAAGTGTGAATTCTGGTGGAGGAAACATTATAATTTGGTCTTGCTTTGCTGTCTTAGGGCCTGGACCACTTGCCATCATCGAAGGGAAAATTAATTTCCCAAGTTTCCCAAAATATCCTACAGGATAATGTCAGGTCTGCAAGCTGAAGCTTAGTTGAAGTTGGGTGATGCAGCAGGACAATGACCCTAAACATTGAAGTAAATCCACCACAGATTGGCTTCAGAAAAAGAAAATGCACCTCTTGGAGTGGCCCAATCAGAGCCCAGACCTTAAACCCCTAGAGATGCTGTGGAACAACCTCAAGAAAAAAACAGTTAAAGGAGAACTATGAGGTGAGTGCTTTTCACTCACCTCATAGCTCTAGCCAGTCTCATTGTCACAGGTCGGCTCCGTAGATCGGGAGGTGAGCGAACACATACCGGCGTTCGCTCACCTCTCGATCCTGTCACAGCTCTGTGCCGTGACAGGGGAGGGGCTGGATTCCCCCCTCCCGGCTCCGATCCGCCAGCGCTGACTGGCGGATCAGACGGGGGAGGGTACAGTTGGCTCTGCCTCTAGATAGGCAGAGCCAGCTGTCACTCACGCAGCTGGGTGGATCCTGACATAATTGTCGGGATCCGCCTCAGCCGTGGCGTCTCAGTATACCGCGAGCAGCAGCTCGCGGTATACTGCGGCGTCTCAGTATACCGTGAGCTACGGCTCGCAGTATACTGAGCCTAGGGTGACGGGAGGACGCTAGTTTGTGTCCTCCCGTTACCCTAAAGAGAACTATGGGGATAAGCCTTAACCCCATAGTTCTCCCTTAAGCCGCCTAGGAAGAAGGAGCCACGTGACGTCATCGGCGGGGAGACGGAGCTCCGGGCTGAATCCGAGACGTCGGACGTGTGAGTACATTACAGGAAGCATGGGGGCAGCAGAGGATGATCAGGGGCAGTAGAGGAGGCATGGGGGCAGCAGAGGAGGCATGGGGGCAGCAGAGGAGGAACAGGGGCAACAGCAGTAGCTCGCGGTATACTGAGCTTAGGGTAACGGGAGGACGCTAGTTTGTGTCCTCCCGTTACCCTAAGAAGAACTATGGGGAAAAGCCTTAACCCCATAGTTCTCCTTTAATGCTAAGGGGTTTGCATACCTTTTCTTGCCACAGTACGTATGTTCATATCAAACAGCTACTTTGGTTTAGTGCGTGTTTTACATTTTATTTTTACCTTACTCAAACAATTGCATGCAGAAAATGTCACTTGTCTTCTTGAATACCAGGGGAGAGGGGCAAATAATGTAGCACCTCTGTTACTCTGTCGTAATGTTGAACCCTGTATCCTGTTGAACCAGTGACAGATGCCCTTTTTACATCTTTATTGAAACAACGTGCAGTTAATGAGGTGTGTGTTGGGTGGTGGACCATTCTATATGCAAAGTAGGTAAGTTTGAACTCAAAGACAGCTCAGCACTTCATTTCAATTTTGTATTAATGCTGGAATCACTTTCTGATTAGAATTCCCATCTGTACACAAAAAGTGCAGCAACTTTAATGTCAGATCATAGTGCAATGCACCCCCAATAAACTTTCATCAGCAGAATAGACAGATTATTGCAGAATCCAGCAAGAGTGCCGTTTTTTCTATGGTGTTGTGAAAAGCGATAGAGAAATAAAATACTGTAAAGGCATCATGCCACTTGAGCCTTCAAGACTGGCAAAATGACAGTGATTTAATGCAGCAGTGTCCTCATAAATATAAAATATCAGCTGAGTTCAGCATAAAAGAAAAAGCCATCATTTCTACTTCCAAACACCTTGATTGGCACCTATTTTATAACAATGCAACGCAGAAAAATGTATCTTGCCCCTTCGGTAACTAAGGGGCTTGATTTTCTAAAGGCAAATAGTCTGTTCACTTTGCTTAGGAATTTGCACTTTGCAGGGAAAGTTTCTTCTTAGTTTAGTGAATGAGGTGAATCTCTGCTGACTTCATCATTCAATCATTTGCAAGAAAAAATACTTTTTTTTTAAACATTTTCCTAGCACATAATTGGGTGTTCTTTGCAAAGTGAAGTTTCACCACACTCACAAAGCTAGGAAAATGACCCTGTAAAGTGGACAACATATTTATCTTTAGTAAATCAACTCCTAAGTGTCGGATTGCTTAAGTCGTAAAACCTCTTTTCTGCTGCTTTCCGTTTGCATTGGTTCTGGTGAATTAAGCAGATGTCACTTTTTGGGATTACTTAGGGCAGTATCACAGTAAATGTCCATAATATTGTACATACCCATCATATGCATATTTAAGGCAAGATGTTTGCAGTATTACGTTCAACATAACAGAGTTGCTGTATAACTAGTAAGTGAACTTGGAATCTACTGAAAACACTCCCTGCACGTAGAAAACTGTTGCCATCAGAGACATGAAGTAAAGGTGGGTCCCACATGTATTTAGTTTTGTGTGCTGGTTATTATTTCCAATAAATTTGGAAGATATTAGTGGGTGTCATCTATTAATGAATAATGCCATCATT
This sequence comes from Nanorana parkeri, assembly GCF_000935625.1. Classification (NCBI taxonomy): domain Eukaryota; kingdom Metazoa; phylum Chordata; class Amphibia; order Anura; family Dicroglossidae; genus Nanorana; species Nanorana parkeri. The sequence continues at coordinate 663,640 of NW_017306772.1, read as the reverse complement.
TTTCTAATTAAATGCTTGTTTGAATATAATTTAATTGTAGTTCTTGATCACCAATGTAGTTACAGGCACACCCAGTCTGTCAGTTTCAGTTCATTGGGTTTAGACCCATGGCTGCCACACACACAACAAAAAAACACAGGTGCCTATAGTAAAGTTAAAGCCCAACTCCAATCTATTTTTTAACCACCTCTTATCCGCTGGCCGTAGGTAAACAGCCAGACGGGAGCCTTATTGAAGCGGGAGGACGTTTTAAGACGTCTTTCCCTTCCCTGCGCTCAGCGTGCACACGAGTGGGAAAACTGTAAAAAATTTTAACAGCCAGCAATAGCTGTTTACATTCAAGCGATTGGGCGTCCTCTAGAGACGCCCGATCACTTGTAGTGGTGCAGTTTTAGCCCCTCCCCCGCAGCCACCATCACCGCTATCAGTGCTGTCGCCGGTCCTGAGATCCGCTGTGCCCGGATCGGCTGCTCTGTGACAGGAGATCAAAGGGAGATCGGTATTTGATCTCCCCTCCATCCCCAAATGCAGGAAGTGATGTATATCACATCACTTCCGCATTCTGCTGTCACTCTCCAGCTACAGAAGCTGATGAAGCAGATCTCTGCTTCATCAGCTTCTCTGGGGGTCCCTAGGTGACATTAGGGATCTTGGAGACCCCTGATGTCTCCATAAAGAGGACTTGTCATGTAAATTGGCTATCACATAGGGGGCTTCTTAGCCATATTTCAGGTCTGGGAGCCATGTACATATATTACTAAAGCTGAGGCTGCCAAACCCGAATGGAATTCGGGAATTCGGATCTCGAATCCCATTCGGGTCTAGGAGCCTCAGCTTTAGTACTATATGTATATATATGGCTCACATGTTGCCGTAACAAAAATTTGTGTTCAGACCCATTCGGATGCATTAAACCGAAAAACATCTGATTGGCCAAAAAAGTCACATGTGCGATTCAGTTTAGTTTTTGAACGAAATTCAGACGGCATCCGAACTTTGGAAATGGAAATTTTGACATATTCGGATGCATTGGGATTCGGAAATTCGCATATGTCCTAATGTCCGAATTTCAAAAAATTTGTACGAATTTTTTTAACCACCTCTTATCCGCTGGCCGTAGGTAAACAGCCAGACGGGAGCCTTATTGAAGCGGGAGGACGTTTTAAGACGTCTTTCCCTTCCCTGCGCTCAGCGTGCACACGAGTGGGAAAACTGTAAAAAATTTTAACAGCCAGCAATAGCTGTTTACATTCAAGCGATTGGGCGTCCTCTAGAGACGCCCGATCACTTGTAGTGGTGCAGTTTTAGCCCCTCCCCCGCAGCCACCATCACCGCTATCAGTGCTGTCGCCGGTCCTGAGATCCGCTGTGCCCGGATCGGCTGCTCTGTGACAGGAGATCAAAGGGAGATCGGTATTTGATCTCCCCTCCATCCCCAAATGCAGGAAGTGATGTATATCACATCACTTCCGCATTCTGCTGTCACTCTCCAGCTACAGAAGCTGATGAAGCAGATCTCTGCTTCATCAGCTTCTCTGGGGGTCCCTAGGTGACATTAGGGATCTTGGAGACCCCTGATGTCTCCATAAAGAGGACTTGTCATGTAAATTGGCTATCACATAGGGGGCTTCTTAGCCATATTTCAGGTCTGGGAGCCATGTACATATATTACTAAAGCTGAGGCTGCCAAACCCGAATGGAATTCGGGAATTCGGATCTCGAATCCCATTCGGGTCTAGGAGCCTCAGCTTTAGTACTATATGTATATATATGGCTCACATGTTGCCGTAACAAAAATTTGTGTTCAGACCCATTCGGATGCATTAAACCGAAAAACATCTGATTGGCCAAAAAAGTCACATGTGCGATTCAGTTTAGTTTTTGAACGAAATTCAGACGGCATCCGAACTTTGGAAATGGAAATTTGGACATATTCGGATGCATTGGGATTCGGAAATTCGCATATGTCCTAATGTCCGAATTTCAAAAAATTTGTACGAATTTTGATTTTGAACTAAACGAATCGCACATGTCTATAAAACATATTGCATAAAATACGTTGCCTAAGGGGAGGTGGAGTTCAGAACACTGAACTGAGCTTTAAACTTGATCATTGTATTCTTCCTGATGCATAAAGGTGGCCATACACTTTACAACCCTACCTGCTGTCCAGCCGTTGTAATTAAACGGCCGGACAGCGGCTTCTTGAGGGTGGGTGGGCGTCTTTAGACGTCCTATCCCGTTCCGCTAGGCGGCGGGCACGAGCAGGAAACCGGCTTTGAATGTAAACAGCCAGCGATTGCTGTGCTCTGCGGCCGGAGATGAAACGGAGTCAGTACACGAGCTCCGTTTGATCTCCTCTTCTGAATGCAGGAAGTGATGTGTATTACATCACTTCCTGCATTCAGTGTCATTCTCCAGTACAGAAACCGGAGCAGGTCTCTGCTTCATCAGCTTCTCTGGGGGTCCCTAGGTGACATTAGGGGTCTTAAGACCCCTGATGTCTCCATAAAGAGGACCTGTCACTGCAAATTCACATAAGGAGCTTGCTTGCTCCCTATGTGATAGCAATAAAGTTCAGTGGGAAAAAAAGTTTAAAAAAATTTGTTACATAAAAAAATAAAAAATCGCATATCAAAGCAAAAAAAAAGCAAAAAAATTCGGACATTAGGACATATGCGAATTTCCGAATCCCAATGCATCCGAATATGTCCAAATTTCCATTTCCAAAGTTCGGATGCCGTCTGAATTTCGTTCAAAAACTAAACTGAATCGGACATGTGACTTTTCTGGCCAATCAGATGTTTTTCGGTTTAATGCTTCCGAATGGGTCTGAACACGAATTTTCGTTACGGCAACATGTGAGCCATATATATACATATAGTACTAAAGCTGAGGCTCCTAGACCCGAATGGGATTCGAGATCCGAATTCCCGAATTCCATTCGGGTTTGGCAGCCTCAGCTTTAGTAATATATGTACATGGCTCCCAGACCTGAAATATGGCTAAGAAGCCCCCTATGTGATAGCCCATTTACATGACAAGTCCTCTTTATGGAGTCCCCCGCCCCCACACGCACACATGCGTCAAGCCCGCCTACGTGCGAAAACGCTGATTACATCCATTGCGCCGCACATGTTACATATCGCTGCGAACGTCGGAATGAGAGCAATAGTTCTAGGGCCATCAATCACTGATAACACTAAACTGATGAGCGGTAAAAGCTTTTAAAGCGTCGGCTATGGTCAATTTTGAGTATGGTAGTTTTTTGCGATTTAAGGGTGCACGCAATTTTAAAGCATGACATGTTTGGTGTCTATTTACCCGACGTAACCCCGTCTTTTATATTTTACCAAAAAATTGGGTAATAAATGTTTTATAACATAACATAGGGAGAACAGGTTTTTTTTCAAAATTTTCGGTACTTTTTTTATTAAAAAAGTTGGAGTTCTATCTGTCCCCAAAAAATGGTATAAAATTCATTTCAGTACAGCGTTGCATGACGGAATAAATGTCAGTCAAAGTACCGCAGTGCTGAATACTGAAAAATGGCCTGGTCAGGAAGGGGGTATAAACGCCCCTGTCAGCAAATGGTTAAAAAACGTACAATCTGCCCATCTTGGACAGGCAGATCGTACTTGCGATCATCGCAAGCCCGCCCTCCTGAGGGGCGGGCTTCCGATGACTGTAATGAGGGGCGGGCTTCCGATGACTGCAAACGGGCAGTGTGCGCGTGCGCACACTGGCCCGTTCGGCAGTTGTCGAACATGCAGGCCACTAACTAGGTTTTCTAGCATGCTGGTTTGACGGAAGACGTGTGACCGTACAGTAGTAACGGTCACACGCCTTCCATACACTGCACGATTATCGTACGATCACGGGATTTCCCGCAATTCTCGTACGAGAATCGTGCTGTGTATGGGCACCTTAATAGAGACCTAAAATTTAAGGTATTTACATGTTGTTGCTTCCATTACAAAGCCAAAAAACAAGGAATTTATTCCTCATTTAAAGAGACTCTGTCTTGGGAGATAAAAAACTCCCAAAATGCAACCTGAAAAAAGGGGAATGCCACATGCCTGGACACCCGCTGTGTGCTGCGGTCCCATCGGCTAACCCGTACATCTTTGCAGGACACATTAGTAATATAAGGCCAGATGGAACCACAATACACCGCATGTGTCCCAGCATCCAACACTCCTGGATGTCTGTCAGATGTTGAACATTCTTGGGCAGCTGTAGCTCTTCAACACATAGAAAATGGTAATCACTCCCAGGCAGGTTGGTATCAGTCCGCTTCTTTTGTAGTGCACATGTTGTTGTTTTTTTTTCCCAAGACAGATTTGATTAGTAAAATATACTCTCCCCGCAGCTTAGAGCCGGTATGGAACCCTGCAATGGCAGCTTCCTCACAATGGCTGCGGTGATTCCTAAGTAGCATGGACGGGTGAAGGAATAGATTTTCACTCAGCCCACAAGCCGTATATGGCTGACACTCAGCCCACAAGCCGTATATGGCTAGCTTCAGGAACTAGCTATTATCTGCTTTTCTGACCTATGCTTCATAGTTGTCGACAGATCTGTTGTCCATCTGTGGTGCAATTTTCCATTGGGAAGTCAGCTACAGGTTCAGCATCTGTTGAGCAGACTGTAGACTGCTTACATCATCCCTAATGGTACTATCTTTCAATGAATCAGCCACATATATACCGTATATACTCGAGTATAAGCCGATATTTTCAGCCCATTTTTTTGGGTGAAAAGCAGCAGCGACGCTCGGCGAGGTAAGTAAGAAGAAAAAAAAAACCCCCGCAGCGGCCAGTACAGCAGGGGAGCAGGGATGAGTCAGCGGCGCGCTGATCAGGCGAGAGGAGCTCCAGGTGGGGTTGTAATTTAGCGGGCAGGCACCTCTGAGCCAGCTGACTCGTCCCTGCTCTCTCCGTGATGTGATGATCGATCACCGGCACACGGACACAGTGAGTGAGGGCGGCGGGGGGGTGGGGGTAGAGAGAGATTCATTAAGCAATTATATATGTATTGTCTGCACTGTATTAGCAGTATATACTCTATGTAGAGTATATACTGCTAATACAGTGCAGACAATACATTTACAATTATACTAACATGAATGTATTAAATGATCTGTATGTAGCCCTGTACTATGGATCATTTAACCCATTCATGTTAGCAGAGGATCATTGTAAATGTATTGTTGCAGGCACTCTATATGTACATGTACTATATACTACATATAGAGTGCACTGAACAATAGATTTACAATTATCCTCTGCTAATATGAATGGGTTAAATGATCCGTAGTACATGATATGTAGCCCTGCACCCCCTTTTCCACTTACAGAGCTAGGTTATTTTTCTTTTAAATAAATATTAATGTAATTTTATTGGTATCTATCTACCAGTAGCTGCCTCATTTCCCACCCTCGGCTTATATTCGGGTCGGCTTATACTCGAGTATATACGGTACATAAAATAGCCTAAGAACTGAGGAGGTTTCTGTTTTAAGTGATTGAAGTTCTTTGCACAGAATACCCCATTGGGTCATATTAAATGAATATATGACTTGTAAATATACATCTGTTTTGCCAAAAAGGATACATGATATATCTGGGACTGTCAATTGAGTGTTTTTTTTTTTTTTAACTAGTTGATTTTTATTTAGGTTGATCAGTAGATCAGCCTTTCTCAAACAGGGTGCCGTGCCATCCTGGTGTGCATTCTGACTACCTCAGAGGCGCCTCAAATTTTTTAACAGCAACATGCCTCTCCATGGTATAGGTGGGCTGGTTGCCAGCACCATGTAAACGAATGGCACTAATATCCAGGCAGTGTGGAATCCATTCTGAGAAGGACAGAAGTATGCCTCCGTCCAGGCCTGGACTGCCTTCCGCTCTCTGACATGCTGCCGCAGCCAGGGCCGGTGCTAGTGCTTTCCCACACCGAAGGTAAGTGAAAAAAAAAAACATAGCGCAAGCATCGGGGCATTTTGACAAGTACAAGTACTTGTAAAAATGCCTTGTTTTTTCTGCCGTCACCCTGCAGCGCCCTCAGGCGGCCGCGTGACTTGCCTTGCGGTAGGGCCGGGCCTGGCCGCAGCTCCTACTGTATAGGGGGGATTCTGACATAAGAGGGAACCCTACTTTTTTGCGTTCTAAGATAAGGGTGTGGTATGAATTTTGTAGGGACCACACGTTTTCTTACATTTTTATATTTACAGTTGTAATAAAAATTATTCAACCCCCGTTGCACAGTATTCAACCCCTATTGCAAATTAGGTTTATTGGCAGAATTTACAAACTTTCAGTGGCAATGAACAAATCAAACAAAAGCAATTGAAATAGGTCAACACGATGAATGTTTCAAGTGGTTTCCCCAGATTCAATTGAACATGCAAGTTTTAACGGATGCAACCAGATCTCTGAGAAGGTAGGTTAAGAAAAACCCTCGAATGGCTACAAAATGTTTCAGTTTGCACAGTAAGGCGCGTACTAAACGCAGAAGGTTTCCATGCTAGAACTCCAAGACGTTCATCACTTGGTGACCCAAAAGCACAAGAAAAGTTGGCTCCAATATGCTCATAATCATATAAATAACCCACAGAAGTATTGGGATTCTGTTCTGTGGAGTTATGAAACAAAACTGGAACCTTTTCGGCCCTATGGATCAGCAGTATGTCTGGAGGAAGAAGAATAAAGCATACGCTGAAAAGAACACTCTGCCTACAGTTAAGCATGGTGGTGGCTAGGTGATGCTCTGGGGCTGCTTTGCATCCTCTGGGACTGGAAACCTGCAGCATTTGGAAGGTAAGATGGATTCACTGAAGTATTTAGGAAATTCTAGGAGAGAACGTCATGACATCTGAGAGGAGGCTGAAGCTAGGGCCTCATTGGACCTTCCAATAGGACAATGATCCCAAGCATACCTCAAATTCCACCGAGGCTTGGTTGCAGAAGAAGTCCTGGAAGATTCTACAGTGGTCATCACAGTCACCTGACTTGAACCCCATAGAAATTCTCTGGTGGGATTTGAAGAAGACAGTTGCAACATGCAAACCCAAGAATATTGGTGAACAGGGGGCTTTTGCATATGAGGAATAGGCTAAGATTCCCCAGAAATGCTTCCAGAAGCTGGTATCTGGCTATGCTTCTCATCTGCAGCAGGCAGTAACCACAAAAGGGTGCTCTACTAAGTACTAAAGATGCTTGCCATGACGTTGTTTATTATCATTTTGAGTCTGCAGAAGTCCTATCCATGAATATAAATGTTCTGTTTTGGATATAGCAAAACAAACGACAAACGCACTCAACGAAATGGGCTTTGAACAGTAAAACAGTAGAAAGGTATCATGGCACACTCACAAACCAGCATGTAAAACAACTTGTCTCACCACGAAGGATAAAACCAGAGGTTTGGATACACGTCTTCTGCAGAGGATGTGAAAGCCGCACTGCCGCGCCAAGGCACCTCTTATAGTGCGGTCCTAACTCTAAACTATGAGAGTCTCCATCTTGGAGCACATGGGGGCAGAAGATTTCAAATTGGGTGTACATGGGGTTTCTCAGCTGCCATTGGGATGTGCGGGATCCCTTGTGTGTTTCTGTGCTTTTAAGGAGGCTGGGCGTCCTCCTGACAAACCTGCACCCAATTTGAAATCTTCTGCCCCCATGTGCTCCAAGATGGAGACTCTCATAGTTTAGAGTTAGGACCGCACTATAAGAGGTGCCTTGGCGCGGCAGTGCGGCTTTCACATCCTCTGCAGAAGACGTGTATCCAAACCTCTGTTATTATCCTTAGTGGTGAGACAAGTTGTTTTACATGCTGGTTTGTGAGTGTGCCATGATGCCTTTCTACTGTTTTACTGTTTTGGATATATACATTGTTTTGTATATAAACAATGTTTTGTATTTCTTTATATATGGTTTGTCAGGCAATCCCTGGCTGCCATAATCAAGAAATGTTTTGTATTTCGTTATACACAGTATCTCACAGGTTTCTTGGCAATCTTCTTATAGCCTAGGCCATCTTTATGTAGAGCAACAATTCTTTTTTTCAGATCCTCAGAGAGTTCTTTGCCATGAGGTGCCATGTTGAATTTCCAGTGACCAGTATGAGAGAGTGAGAGCGATAACACCAAATTTAACACACCTGCTCCCCATTCACACCTGCTCCCCATTCACACCTGAGACCTTGTAATGACACCGGGGAGGGAAAATCGCTAATTGGACCCCATTTGGACATTTTCACTTAGGGGTATACTCACTTTTGTTGCCAGCGGTTTAGACATTAATGGCTGTGTGTTGAGTTATTCTGAGGGGACAGCAAATGTACACTGATATACAAGCTGTACACTCACTTCTTTACATTGTAGCAAAGTGTCATTTCTTCTGCGTCGTCACATGAAATGGTATAATACAATATTTACAAAACTATGAGGGGTGTACTCACTTTTGTGAGATACTGTATATGTGGTGTGTTAGGCAAACCCTGGCTGCCATAATCTTAAAATGTTTTGTATTTCGTTATATATTTGGTTTGTTAGGCAATCACTGGCTGCCATAATCTTGAAAATTCCAGTGCCATTTTGGCTTCTTTTTTTAGTAACGTATATTATAACCTGTTCCATGTCTCTGCTCATGAACCAGAAACTTTTAATTGATAACAGTAACACTGAATGTGCGCTGTGTGTGGGGAGACCGGGGTATTCCCACAGCAGCAGCAAGCCGTGCTCTACAACTCAAGCCATATCCAGCAGCAGCAGCAGCACAGGCAGCTGGAGTGGCGGAGGCGCGCGCACGTGCCCGGCTGGAAGATTCCGACAACAATGGGAGCATCGGGAGACCGCTGCGCGGGAACGCGCCTCCTCCTCCTCCGAGCGCCAGACCGATCGAACTTCAGAGTTCGGCTCCGATCGTCGCCGGGGCGGGGTGTTGCGGTGAAAGGGGATCCTGTCTAGGTTATTATACCCCTCCCTACAGACACATACAGCTGAAAGGGATAAAGGTGGATGGGGGGGAGAGAGGTCCCCCCCCAACAGAAGAGATTGAAGTCATCGCAAGGAAAGAGCAGACTGATCGTCTTCCCCCCCTCCTTCACTCCTGTCCGCTGGGAGGGTTATATCATATCAGCAGAACTTATTACACTTCACACATATAGCACCCATCCAAGGCATTCCTATGGAGATCCAGCTGCAGGTAGGTCCATTGGGATGTATAGGAGAGAAGGTCATCAGGGGGGGAGGGGAGGGGGGGATAAAAGTGTGGATACATGATTGAGATCACTGAAGTCTGGAAATGTATTGATCGCAGGCACTTCTCTTATTACATGACCTATTTTAAGGATAGCCTGTTTGAATGAAGGGGAGTGTGTACAGAGCAGAGTGTAGATGAGTACCCCGATGAGTGCTAGCTCCTGGCAGCCAAAGGGATACTTTACATGACGTCATAATGCACATTACATTATCGCATGACCTCCTGTTTCAGCACCACAGGGATGGAGGGGGAGCGCTGAGCACATTACGGCTTGATGAATATTGCACTAGCAAGCCTTGATCTTGTTTTGTCTGTCTGCCTGCCTGCCTTCGTTGTCTATAATTACTCCAGCTCTCCACAGAGCCCGAGATGTAATTTACTAAATGAGGACGGCAAGAGGAGAGAAATATACAAATATCAGGAGTGCAAAGTGATTCATCCCAAGCCACAGCAGTAGGGCTGCATGCCTTTCAACTTAAAATAGCCAGCTTCCTAAAGCACAAGTCTACTACTTAGTGCCCCCCCTATTCCTTCATCCAGCCCTTTATGTCTACTGTCTCCTCTGACTGTCTTTAACAAAGACTCCACTGCTCTACAGTCTGTCCTGAACTATTAATGGGGAGCTTCTCACTTCCTCATTCTGCTTGTCTCCTCACTCATATTATAGGGCAGTGGTTGAGCTCCAGTGCCCAAACTGCAACGCAGAATCAATGTATTTATGTCAAAGTGCCAGCACTGAAAAGAACTTTGTCATTGTTGTTTAGTTGGGGCACTGGGGTTTCAAAAACGTTCAGCATCACTGCCTTAGACACCCATAAACACACACATGTCATACACGCTTGTAAAACACACACATTTATCAAACTGCACCCATACACAATCATATAAACACACACATCACACACACTCATAAAACACACCCACACATATCATACACATTCATAAAAACACACACATCAAACTAACACACAAACATATCACACACTCAATAAAACACAAACACATCACACAAGCAATGAAACCCACATCACATAGGCATTAAAACACACATATCACACACATTAAAAACACACACACATCACACACTCAATAACATACACACATATCACACACCTATTAAAACAGACACACATCTCACACTCATTAAAAACACACATAGATATCACACATTAAAAATACACACACATAATACACACTCATTAAAACACACACATATCACACACTCAATTAAAACAGACACACTCAATAAAACACATATCACACACTTATTTAAAAAAAACACATATCGCAACACTTATTAAAAACACACACATATCTCACACTCATTAATAAACACACAGATATCACACACTCATTAAAAACTACACACATAACACACTCATTAAAAAACACACATATCACACGCTCAATAAAAACACACACTCAATAAAACACACATATTACACACTCATAAAACACATCACACGCACACTCAATAAAACACACACACTTATTAAAAAATAGACACATATCACACACTCATAAATCACACACACACACTTATTAAAAAACAGACACATATCACACATAAAACACACACAACCATTAATAACAATTCATAATTACTAATAATTTTTTTTAAATGTCCCCCTTTGCTGTTTTGCAGGGAGGGGGCTGCATCCCTGGTGTCCAGGGGGGCACTCAGGGCTTATCCTGGTTGCCTAGTGGAGGATCAGGGTGATCTGCATCTCTGGCTGATTCAGACCATACTAATCACTCCTTCCTGTGAGCAGCTGCATGACAGGGCAATGATTAGTATGGTCTGCATCAGCAAGAGGTGCAGATCATACTTATCCTCCACTGGACCACCAAGGGGTGATTTCCATTTAATAAATTGCCGGTTTGCCATTGCTGTTACATAGGACGCAGGCTTATTAAAGGGCCAGTGTCACCCACATGCAGCAGAGTACCTGCTTTCCTCTACACTTCCTCTATGTCACACTGCTTTTATTATCCTTCTCATATAAGCTAGGAATTAAAATGATAAAAGTCATTGAACCATTTCTGTATCCACCGACTGTTCAAAAAGATAGTGAAATGCATGTAGACATAGTAAGGCTGATCTACTCAAGGAGTTGAGAATAATATTAATATAAATACTACTACTTCTAAAAGTAATAATACCAACTTTAGTAATAATAATAATACAAACTGTAGTAATGATGTAATATTAATAGTCATTATAATGACAATATTATCAACAGTGATAATAAAACAATAACAATAATACATATAATATTAATAATAACAACAACAACTATAGTAATAATATTATTATTATGAATTACTATTATTAACTGATACTAAAATAACAGCAACACTATTATCATTATCATCATCATTATTATAATTATTTATACAATAAACTGTGTGAATATTCTATTCAATTAGCCAATCATTTCATCTGCACATGATTGGGTAATTAAAATGTATTGTGTGAATTATAATAATTTTAAATGTTCTCAACTCCTTTTGTAAGTCAGCTTCTTTGTATTAGCTCCCATGTGTAAGTGAATTCAAGAAAACTACTATTATTATTAATAATAATAATAATAATAATAATACAACTATAATAATGATAATAATAATTATGATATTATTATTATCTTCATCATCATTATTTATTGCTAATATTATCATGCTTCTTCACACATTAAACTTTGTGAATATTCAATTCAGTCAGCCAACAGGTGAAGATTAAATTCCTGTTTACATTTTTCATCTCCACTTGATTGGGTAATCAAAGTGAATAGTCACACAATTTACTATGTGAATTATAATATTCACACAGTAAATAGTGTGACAATTCACTTTTTTTGCACAATCTTATTATTCACAACTCCTTTAGTAAATCAGGCACATTGCATTATCATCCATTTGTTGTTGCATTCATGCAAACTGATATTTATAATGCAACACAAATGATTTTATTCATTTTTAGTGAGATCAGAAAGAATTAGAATTAGAATGTGGGCGTATTGTTTGTAACTGTACTTTATAAATTAAGCGAATGAAAGTTGTTGTTTTTTTTTTTTTGGTGCATTGGCGTCTGAACAGTAGTGATGTAAAATAGAGTAAGTTAGAAAGTATAGCGTAATTCTTGTTATCATATTGTGTCATGAAATAAAGTGTAATGTTTTTAGATTGTAAGCCCTCACGGTCAGGGCCCTCCTTACCATCTTGTCTTGAATTGTATTGTGACTGTAATATCTTCCTTATATTGTAAAGCGCTGTGCAAACTATTGGCGCTATATCAATCCTGTATAATAATAATGTCTGAGAGGGGATCTAGCTGAGATGAAGCTAGCTGAGATCTAGCTCTAATAAAATGAATAATATCATGCAGGTCTTAATTAAAGCTCCATTTCAAATTGAAGTTGACAGGTGTTGGTGGGTAGAATGTATATTTAAGTTGGATGCTAATGAGATTGCATTATTGTTTTTCGCTGATGGTTTTATAGCTCTGCCACTGGTGAGATATTTTTAATATTCTTTGCTAAGGGCACATGACATATCAAAGCAGGCCAATCTTTTTACTGTGATTACTTGTGTCAAAGTAGCAAACGATCATGTGAAAACAGCTTTGATAGCAAATTACAAAATATTCATCTTCTTTTAACATATATTTATACTTAAAGGAGAACTATGGGGTTAAGGTTTTTCCCCATAGTTCTCCTTAGGGTAACAGGAGGACACAAACTAGCGTCCTCCCGTCACCCTAGGCTCAGTATACCGCGAGCTAGCGAATGCCGGTATGTGTTCGCTCACCTCCCGATCTACTGAGCTGACCTGTGACAGTCTCATTGTCACAGGTCGGCTAGAACTATGAGGTGAGTGAAAAGCACTCACCTCATAGTTCTCCTTTAACGAAAAAATATAACAATGAACAATATGTAGTATAAACCATTCCGAAACAAAAAATACGGATACAAGTTACTAAAAGGTATATATATTCCATTTTGGGTGTGGATACAGAACTATGGCATACAGTATTTCTTTGTGCTGGTAACCTAACCTGTCTTGGATTCTAGACTTTCTTAATAGAATTGTAAGGACAGGATGTATACTGAATGTTCCCTAGACAGGCCATGTCCGATTTCAAAATCTGAATCAAAATGAAAAAAGCAGCTGAATATTTGATACCACCTACACAGGTGTAATAGAAGGATAGGCTGGTGTGGTAAGTGAGTACGTAGGAAGGTGAGAGCAGAGGTAGAGGGGGAGGAGGGGAGGGATATGTAGGTATATAGCCCTTTTACATAGGGAAACTAAAGATTTTTTGATGAATATGATCACATGATGATAATTGATTTTTCACATTTTCAAATATTTTTTTTTCTTTTTAACCAGTTGACATCCGCGGTGTTAAACCCCCTTCCCATCCCGGCCATTTTTCAGTATTCAGCGCTGCGGTACTTTGACTGACATTTATTCCGTCATGCAACGCTGTACTGAAATGAATTTTATACCCTTAAATGCCGTCTGGCGACGGCAACCCGCCAATGCAGCAGTGCCGTCCGTCCGTTTTTCTACTACGGGCGGACGGCAAGAGGTTAAAGTAGTATCAAGTGCTCAATTTTGTTTCAATAACGCAAATCCAGATAAAACAAATATACATTGTCCAAATATACATTGTCCAGAAAGTATTTCTTTACATTTTTGCCCAAAAACTTACAGTCACCATTTTTCCTAACCTGTGTCTCCAACTCTCTCAGCTCAGCTTCCCTGAACTTCCTGTCCAGTACAAGACCACAAAAGACAAAGCTATCTCCAGCAACTGTCCATCTACTAGCTTGGAGAAGGGAGGGGTAGGAAGAAGGAGTGGGGAGCAGGGAAATGACTTTGTCCTGCTGTGGATACACACACAGTTTACTAGCACACACAAGGGTGGTTCCATATGACAATGCAACAGGATACCAGGGCCAGTGCTCAGGGGATCAGCTGATTCTGCAGGACATCAAGAAGCAGAGTCCATTGTTAGTGATTTCATCAGCATTTGAAATAGCATAAAGATCTTTTGACTTCAATATTACTTAGAAGAACTGAGCAAGTCGCTCTGTGTCCCTGCAGGTCTTCAAAGAACCAAAGGAAAGTGCTTGGCTCATGGCCATTGGGGATCTGTCTAGTACAGAGGTAGGCAACCTCAGCTCTCCAGCTGTGCGGAAACTGCAAATCCCATCATGCTTCTGACTCTGGGAGTCATGCCTGTGGCTTGCAATGCCTTATGGGATTTGTAGTTTCAGCACAGCTGCAGAGCCAAGGTTGCCTACCCCTGGTCTAGTACAATGGACATGACACTGCCTATAGTTCGACCATGACTATTAGAAAAATAGAAACTTCTTCCACTGGCTGCAGTGGGCAATTGAATAACTTCTGTAAATGCAGGGGATCATTATGGCTAAAAAATACTGAACATATGTATTTACTATTTAAATGCCTGAAATAGGGAGTTAAACTTTGAATTTAAAAAATGCTCAGCAAATAATTGTTGAAGGAACCTGCAGACCTAAAATAGAAACACATCTGTTTAGTAAAGCTGGCCATACACCTTACAATTATCATTCGATTTCTTTTGTCCCGTCATCAAACCCCTCTTCGATTTATGCTCGAGTACGCCATCGTGCACAGATCAATGTAGATTTTGATTATCGCTCATTAGCAATACTAACGGGCCCAATTTCGTCGATTGCCAGAACGGATATTCATTTGCGCATGTGCAGTGTTCATGTTGCGATTCTTTTCGAATGAAAACGCCACTAATCCATCGATTATTCGGACGATTCGAAAAAAGTTTTCCAGCCTGACCGATCGACGAAATTCACACAGTTGTACAGTAATTATGATCATTCACTTCCCATCAACTGGCCGATTATCGTACGAAAACCCGATTGCGTTCGATTTCAGAACAATAATCACAAGATGTATGGGCACCTTTAGACATTATGGTGCTAATTAGGGATGCACCTATACCGGTTTTTCGGTATCGAGTATGAGTACCGATATTTTGTTGTCGGGACTCGCCGATACCAGTGCTTCCGCTGGCATGGAGCCGGCTTCCTGCACAATCAGGGAGCTGGGCAGCAGGTAATGACACGCTGCCCAGCTTCCGGATTTCCTGGGAAGCCGTCTCCATGTTGGATCTGCTCAAACACGGCTCTTCAGTCGGCTCGATGCTGAATGGCCGGGAAGCCGGCTTCTCAGTCAATCAGCATGGAGCCAGCTGTTCGACCGGCTCGATGCTGATTGGCCAGGAAGCCAGCTTCCCAGTCAATCAGCATCGAGCCGGCTGTTTGGCTAATCAGGGAGGCGGGTCATTACTCGCCACCAGGCTTCTTGATTGCCCAGGAAGCTGGCTCCATATTCCCCTACGGCACTGCCGGTCAGAGGAAATTTTCCTCTGACCGGAAGTTCCGGTATCAGGGAAGGTATTGGTGCCGATAACGAGCATTTGGACGAGTACTTGTACTCGCCCAAATACTCGTTATCGGCACCAATACTAGTATAATTATCGCTGCATCCCTAATGTATGAAAAATTTGTTAATCATAACATTTAGTGATGTGTATAGCTTTCAGCTGACATCTGAGTTTGAACATTAAAGGAGAACTATGGGGTCAGTGTTTTTCCCCATAGTTCTCCTTGGGGTAACGGGAGGACACAAACTAGCGTCCTCCCGTTACCCTAAGCTCAGTACAGCACTGGCAACTCAGCACTGGCCACTCAGTGTATATGACTAAGCAATATGAATTGGATTGAATATATGGAGAGTTAGGACGTATTTGGTTTTATATTTCTGCCTACGATGTATTTGATCTAGGTCGAATACAATGAATTTGTATACATGTTTTTATATTTATTATATGTAGAATAAATACTTTTTATACCAAATAGAAAAAGCGTTGGTGTCATACCTCTCATTAAAACCCCACTCCTTCGTTCTTTGATTCTGCTATAAATGGTTATAACCGATAATAATAATAGTTGCCAACTATTCTTATAATCGATTTATTATTGATTTAATGGATTGGTTGTTGCAGCCCTAAGTTGTTGCAGGGGTGGGGGGGGCAGGGAGCAGTAGAAGACGCTTACTGCCCCTCTCTGTCTAAAGCAGACTTTCTCAACCAACCAGGGTGCTGTGGCACATTGGTGTGTCTCCTGACCTCTTCATAGGTACTTTCAAAATTTTGTAGTAATGGGACTGTAATGTGGAGGGGAAATTAAGACTGATGTGAAGGGGGCTCCTGATGTAAAGTGGGAACTCTGATGTGAAAGGGTGAACTCTTATATGAAAGCGGGCCTCTTGATGTGAAAGTAGGGTTATTGATGTGAAAGGGTGCGACTGATACAAAGGCTACAGTCATATGAAGGGGGGAAATCTTGATTTGAAGTGGGCACTTCAATGTGGAGGGTGGAAACCCACTTTTTTTTGTGTTTTTGCATGGGGTCCCCCTTAAAATCTGATATTTTCGACTGGGGTGCCTTGAGATTTTGCATATTTTTAAAGGGTGCGGTGACTGAAAAAAGGTTGAGAAATTCTGATCTAGAGGCTATGGCAGGTTATCACTAGTGTGATATGGGCTCTAATCAAATTTAAAAACATATCCTACCACCTACTGAAACTTAAAAAAATGGAGGTCTGGCGGGTTCTTTCTCGTTTTCAGGCCAGCCATTGGCTATGTCTTCTCTTACTGATAAACGTGTAACTGATGGCACTGCTGTAATATGCTAATCAGATATTGCATTATCTCTGTGCATATTATTCAATTAAAAGAGCAAATTCATACAGTATGTTTCTTGTATTGAACGACTGTATTCAAGCAAAAAAACTGAATCTTTTATTTATGGTTACTGGTATGAGCAGCATAACAGCAGAAGGCACCACAGACGGGCCAGTTCTAAATAAGCATTTCTGCTTGTGTATGCTTACCCTTGTCTATTACATCTTTTTCCTACTAATTAACTAATTTTTGCTGCAATTCACCTTATTGAAACAGATTTGGGAGAAAGGATATGGGTGTACAGTATCTAACGGCAACTGTCATACATGAGCGTTTTGTTGCATGCTTCCCCAAGTGCGGTAACACCCAACATGAAGAATTGCAATATTTCCACGGTGCCCATTCACCCTTGAGCATTGTGTCATCTGTAGTGTGTAGCTTGATTCTCGCAAAAGTACACAAACTACTTTTCAGGCAGAATTGCACATTTTTGTCCCCATAGACTTCAGTGAGAGTGGCTGAAAAACACGCGTTGCACCTAGCAACTGTTTCCTTCTCCTAGTAACTAGCATTCCACTGGCTTAAAGAAAACACTCAGCTTGAACG